>NC_043702.1:107445281-107458534 GCF_006229205.1 Suricata suricatta
AAAAAAAAATGACAGGAAATATTTCCAAATTATTTGGTAAATATAACACTAGGAGAATTGCTCTTGGCAATTTGAGTATGATGTACGTTGCTATGGAAACCAAAGGAAAGATGAAATTAATTTAGGCAAATCATAGAAAGTCAGAGTCCTTCAAAGGAAAAATAAAAGGCTATTGCATCTTCTTTTCCTTGTCCTCTTAATGTGTCCCCACGGTGCAAGAGTCAGACATTTTAACAGGAACAAACACAGATAATGAGATGAACATTGCTAAATGGCTCCAATTGACTCATAGCTGGGCCACACAGACAGAAATAAGACAGGAGGCCACAGCCCTCTTTTGGCACATACTACAATTACTAATTTGTCCTCCATCTCTGTACTTTGTTATTTCAAAGAAATAGTGTATCAACTGAACATTACATAACTTTTTAGATTAACATTTTTCAATTAACATTATCCCTTGAGGCTCATTCAAGCAGTTGCATATCAATAGTTTCTTGTGTTTATGGGTAAGAAGTAGCCTATGGTGTGGATTACTGCACTCTGTTTAACCATGTACCTAGTGAGTCATTTCCAGATTTGGCTACTATGAACAGAGCTGCCATGTGTTTTCTTAATCTCTTTTGAGACTTTCTATTTGACCCAAGGATTACTTAAAAAGAAGTATGTTGCTTAAGTTCCATGTGTTTGAAGATGTCTCTATTTTCTTTCTTTGATAGACTTCTACTTTGTTTCAATTCTGATTATAAAACATACTCTACATGATTTCCATTCGTTTAAATTAGTTAAGGTTTATTTTATGACTCAGGATATGTTACATTATTAATAAAACTTTGAACAATTGTGTGAGGTTTTTATGTAAAAATAAGTTTTTCTTTGGAAAGGATCCCATGACATATAAGCACTTGAATAGAATGTAGATTATGCTGTTGTTACATAGAATATTCTGTAAATATTAATTAGACCCTTTTATGCAAGGTTGCTGCAATCTTCTCTCTGATTTTTTTTCTAGTATTTCTATAGATTGCAGAGAGAGGAGTGTTTAATTCTCCAACTACAAATGTGCACTAGCTGATTTCTTCTCTCAGCTATTAGATGCATTTTAGAGCCATGTTGTTTGGTACACATACATGTATTGTTCTTCTAAGCCCTTTCAGTTGCTCTGCTCTTATCCTGCTCTTTTGACTAGAGAGAACAGAACTTTTAAAGTTGCTACTACATCTGCTAGAAATGCTAGCCTTCAAGATTAGTTCAGGATAGACAAGAACCAACAAATACTTCTTTTTAAACACGTTTATTTCATTTTCACTAATGTTAGAAGCTAAGTAATTAAAATAGCATCACATCCATAAATAAAATGACATTATTTTGACTTCTTCCTCCATTTTTCCAGGGAAGAGAAGGATTGCTTTACCTTTACCCACCTGAATCAGGAGATTAGAAATGCCTGAGAGGCAGAGAACTGGGTGTTCTAACTCGTTGGCAAGAGGCTTGCTGAGGAGCAAGGTACCGTTGTTTGCATTTGTCTTTGTTGGTGGGGCTGTTTTGTGGCTATTGCAGGTCAGTAATAACACCATAGGAAGGGCTGAGAAATAAGAGCCATCCATTGCCAAGTAGATTTAGGATGTCATCTCTGGGATTTATACTCTGACCAGGGAGTGCCTATGTTTGAGTTGGTACCACTGCACTCTGTCACCCCCCACATGGCCGCCTATAAATCCCCTCCGTGTCCTCAGACTGTGCGCTCCCTGCTCCCTGCGGACAGAGAGCCAACCGCATGCACCACTGAGGGTTCACTACATGTGTTGCAGGCTGCTGGATTGACGTTTCTGCTGAAATAGTGTGAAAGAAGAAATGCAATCATTCCAAAGGAGCTTTCACAACGTGTGTAGGATTTGTAAAGAAAGCTGGTTACATGATTCCTGAAACCACTCACTCGCCAATGGAATATAAAAGGTTAACTGGTTGGAAATTAGAAGGACATTTGGTGGGGGATGTATTTGGAAAAAGCTCCTGGAGCCTTTTAGTCTCATTCTCCAAACAAATGAAGAATTTCAAAAGAGAGAATCAGTTCTTGTTTGACCCTGTCCAATAGAATCAAGTGGTAGCAAATAGGCCTCAAAAAACCAAACCAAACCAAACCAAACAAACAACAAAAACCACTTGAGATTCACCTTTGTATTAGTAGTAGATAAGGATGAAGAAACAGACAAATGAAAAACTTGATGAATACAGACAGATTATGCAGGTCATATGAGTCAAAGAAATCACAGGTGAGAGACCTGTCAAAGTGAGGGTCCAAGAGAGGGGAACTAGTTTAAATATTTGCTGAGCCCAGAACCTAAGGCCAATCAACATCATGAAAATTATGAAAGAACTTTCTTGCCTCCTTTAGCTCTCCTTCCCCCAGTTCCTCTTTCTTAGCAAGGCCATGGGTAGAGGGGAGAGTTGACAGACATAAATCAGACCCCACCTCACCTTAGGAAAGAAGGATGACCATGTACTACTGGTCCAGGACAGAATTGAGAAAAGGCCTTATTTTTAAATGTACTCAGAAGCTTGGATTAATACCTGAGATTATAAAATTTTAATTACTGAATTACACAGTGTTGGGTAACTTAGAGTGACCGTAAGAAATCTCATTAACGGGGCCACCTGGGTGCCTCAGTCAGTTAAGCGTCTGACTCTTGATCTTGTCTCAGATCATGAGTTTGAGCCCTGTGTTTGAATCTCTGCTTGGGATTTTCTCTCTCCCTCTCTCTGCCCTTCAACCTCTCTCTCTCAAAATAAGTAAATAAACATTAAAAAATTAAGAAAGCTTAGGGCACCTGGGTGACTCAGTCAGTTAAGCATCCAACTTCAGCTCAGGTCATGATCTCACGGTTTGTTAGTTCAAGCCCTGTGTGGAGCTCTGTGCTGACAGCTCAGAACCTGGAGCCTGCTTCTGATTCTGTGTCTCAGTCTCTCTCTTCCCCTCCCCCACTTGGCTTTTTCTCTTTCTGTCTCAAAATAAATGTAAAAGCATTAAGAAATCTCATTAACAAAGAGTGATAGGAAAATCTTTGTCTCCACAGCAGTGGAGGAGATATCTCCATTACATAAATATAAATGGAAAGAAGGAGACAAAAATCATAATACTTTGATTACAACTAAAAGGTGTTACTAAGCCCTGCATGTTCTGCCATTTACCAAGAGCCTTCCATGTGCTAGGTACCATACTGGGAGCTTTAGTAATGAAATGCCAATCTTCCTAGGAACTCTTGTCAGTGTCATTGTCTCCCCTGGATACATGAGCCAACAAGCTCCATGATATGTAACTTGTCTAAGAACTCAGGTAGGAAGTGACAAAGTGATAGACTCAAGTCTGTTTGGCTCCAAAGATTGTGAACTGGCAGTCATTTCTTTAATAAGTAACTATTGGACATTTCTTATTTGCCATTTTAGGTACTGAGAAAATAATAATAAGCAGAATCACACATCATCCATTTTCTTATGGAGCCCGTAGATTAGTGGCTAAGTGAGACATGAATAAAATAGAAATACTAAAGACAGGGGTTCATGGGTTGCTCAGTCAGTCAAGCATCCAACTTGATTTTGGCTCAGGTCATAATCTCACCATAGTGAGATCAAGTGCCTTGTGGGGCTCCATGCCCAGCATGAAGCCTGCTTGAGATTCTCCCTCTCTCTCTCTCTCTCTCTCTCTCTCTCTCTCTCTCTCTTCCTCTTTCCCTGCCCCTCCCATGCTCATTTGCACATGCTTGTTCTCTCCCAAAATTAAATAAATACATAAATAAATAATAAATAATATCTAACTTTAAAAAAACTACTCAAGACAAGTAAGTACCTGATGACAAACTGAGATAAGTGCTTCAAAGGAAATGAAGGTGGTTCTAGGTAAATAAGAGGTCTGGCTTTAGATCAGACCTCTTAATATGAAGATGAGAAGATAACTGTGTGGGAGAAAGAAGGGAATGGAGAGCATTCCAGTCAGTGGGAACAACACACACAAGGAAGGGAGGAAACTCGGGACCTTGAAGATCAAAGATTGGCCCAGGAGGCTGGAGCATAGCAAAGGAGGGAAAGAGCAGCATCATGAAAGGAAGCTGGAGACTCCTGCTGGATCCATGCATGGGGCCCTCTTGTCAATGGCAAGGGATTTAGTTTTTGTCTTAAAAGTCTGCTGGTGCTTTCTTCCCATCCTGCAACTGAAACCTTAGGTCTACCAGCTCATTGGATTCCTTTTCAGGTAGGTATGACATCCACACTGGGGAGTCAATACATCATATAGATAAAGAGCAAAGGTTTTGACAGGTGTCAGACAGACTTGGCTATGCCATTTGTTACCCATGAGACTTTGGTCATGTTGAGTTACCTTTTGACCTTCAGTTTCCTCGCTTTAATATAAGGAATAATAATAGTACCTACTTGGTAGGGTCATAATGAGGAATGAATTATATTATGTAAAGCAAGTTTCTCCCAATCATTCCAGCCTATAAATGTCCAGTAGATGTTAACTATCATCCCTACATTGTGCTCAAGGAGATCATGTAGGGACTCTTCTCTTTTGGCTTCTAGGAAACTAGTGTATGACTTTTAAACCACAGGGGGCATAACAAATTTTGAGATAGAAATCACCCTTTTTGCCTTAATAATCAGAGAATAAATTTCTGAGCTCCCACCTGTGTCTAGTCTCATTAGGTGAAGTACAACCTTCCCTCTAGAGTATTCTGTCCTGCCACACCATGGTGGCATTGAGAAATAAGAAAAAAAATCAGGTTTATTAAGAATACACAGGGCTTCCCAATTAGAGAAAGGATGAGAACTCATCAGATGTTCCTTGACTCAGCATAAAAAACCAGGCACAGGTGCCAAGAAGTGGTTGGGAGTAGATCAAGGATGGAAATGAGATATTAACAAAAGGTAGAGAGCAGTAGTATTTTGTCACTCTGATATCAGTAAACATGAGGAAATGTGTGAGACTCTTTCAAAAAAATTCTGAAGTTTAGAATTAAGACCAAGAGAGTAAAATGAATTGGGGAGAACCAAGTTAGGGAGAACTTAAGAACAAGATTTATGGGTATAATTATATCCTTTTCCCTCCACCTAGATTTACTAATATGATTACTAAAACTTGCATTGATCAAATATCTGCTGTGTTCTAGAATGTGTGCCTTATGTTTTACACTTCAGAGTATGACAGACAAACAGATTTTGTAGATCATGGAAATACCTCATTTTTTATCTAAATTTTCACCAAACACTTGAGATTGACACTGAAGTGATCTTTAAATTTTCTGAGCATTAATTTCTTATTGTGCATCAATAATAATAACTACTAATAGGGTTATTGTTGAGAGAGATTAGATGGCCATCAGGTCTGATTCTAATATTATTGGATTGCAAACCCAATAGGTGTAGGTTGGGCTGGGATGAGTACTATGAGCATTGCTTAAAATAGCGCTAAGCACAGATTGTGAGGATGATACCCATGGCTTTGCACAGCACCCTTCCTCAGCATGGTCATACACCCCTCACTGTGTCCTCCATACCAATCTGGAGTTACTGGATGACCCACCTCTTTTTCACATTAAGGACTGTGATGATTCCTCTATGACAAGCACATTGCATAGAGCACAGGCTCAAGACATTTTTATCAAATGAAATGAAATCACCAATATGAAATTTCAGAGCCATGACTCAATTTCTGGCAACTGGAAGTGACCCCAGACATTGATGACAACAAAGAAGTACACAGAGTTAGCAGGAAGGACAACCAAGCGTTGTGTAGGTGGTCAATGCAAAACCACTGTTAGCAGTTATGTTAGCAGATGTGTGCATGCCCTACAGATAATGCTGTGTCTCTTAAACTGCTCATAGACTTCAACTCCTAGCCAGATTAAGTAACAGAGACTGAATTTACTCTTCTGCATAAAGAAAGCTAACAACTATAAAATAAAAAGTAGGGAAAGTAAGAAACTGTGGTCTTCAAGATACCATATATCTGGCAATAAAACCTGGGTCATATAGTAAATACATATTTAACTTTCTAAGAAACCGCTAAACTGTTTTCCAAAATGGTTGTACCACTTTATTTCTTTTTAAATATATTTTTTCTTACATTTCCACCAGTAGTATGTTTGAATCTAGTTCCTCTACTTCCTCACTAGTGCTTAGTATGGTCAGATTTAATTTAGATATATTAATGGGTCTGTGGTGACATATAATTATGGTTTTAATTTGAATGTCCCTAATATATTTTGCTTTTGGCCTCATTACTAAAAAGAAAATATTTACCTAATCCAGGGCACAGTTATTTTTTTCTCTTTTGTCATCTTCTGAAAGTTTCATGGTGTAGGTCTTATGTTAGGTTTATGATCCACTTTGAGTTAAATTTTATGCATAATGTGAGGTATGGATTTTTTTTTGCTATGTTGTTGTGTCTCATTTGACAAAACTTTGGAGTTTTAACTATATGAAAGAGATCAGTTTGTAGCATTCTTGTTTTCAGGCAGAAATTTTGCTATGATAGAAAAGTCTATTTTCTTCATTTAATTTCCTTTTTAAAATTTTTATTTATAATTTTAATTAAAGTATAGTCGACACATAATACTATATTAGTTTCAGATGTACAGCAGAGGTATTCAACATTTATATACATAATAAAAGTGATCTCCAAGATAAATCTAGCTACTGTCTGTCACCATACAAACTTGTTGCAATATTATCAACTATATTCTCTATATTGTGCTTTGCATTCCATGTATTATTTATTTTATTACTGAAAGTTTGTACTTTTTAGTACTATTCCCCTATGTCACCTGCACCCCCACCACCTTTCCTTCTGGTAGTCACCAGATTATTCTCTGTATCTATGAGTCTGTTTCTGTTTCATTTTGTCTCTTTGGGCTTTTTTTTAGATTACACATACAAGTGAAATTATATGGCATTTGTCCTTCTCTGACTTATTTAATTTGTCATATTATCTCCTACGTCCATCCATGTCATCAAAAATGGCAAGATTATTTTTAAGGGTTGACTAATATTCCATTGTTTATATACCACATCTTCTTTATTCATTCATCTATGAATGGACACGGGTTGCTTACATATCATGGCTGTTGTAAATACTAGTTTAATGAACATAAGTGTGTATTATCACCTTAAAACAGTTGTTTTCATTTTCTTTGGATAAATATCCAAAAGCAGAATTGCTAAATCATACAATAGCTCCATTTTTTAATTTTCTGAGGAAATTCCACTGATGACTAGTGATGTTGAGCATCTTCTCATGTGTCTATTGGCCCTGTTTGAAAAAAAATCTATTCAGGCCCTCTGCTCATTTTGTAATTGTACTTTTTATATTGACTTGTGTGAGTTCCTTATATATTTTGGATATTAACCAATTATTGGATATGTCTTTTGAAAATCCCATTCAGTAGATTGCCTTTTCATTTTGTTGATAGTTTGCTTTGCTGTGCAAAATCTTTTTAGTTTGATGTGGCCCCATTTATTTTTTTTTTTTGGTTGTTTGTTTTCTGTTTTGCTTTTCCTTGCTTTGCTTTGCTTTTATCTCCCTCACCTGAGAGGAGAGATCCAAGTCTTATTGCTGAGACTGATGCCCAGAAGCTTATTCCCTCTGCTTTTTTTTCAGGAGTTTTATGGTTTCCAGTGTTACACAGAAGTCCCTAATCTTTTTGAGTTTATTTTTGTACATGGTGTAATGAAGTGGTACAGTTTCATTCTTTTGCATGGAGTTGTCCAATGCATCCAGTTTCTTGAGGATAATAGTTTAATTCTAAAATAAAACCATTTGTCAATACAGGCAAAATGTAGCTTCTTATATTATTGAAATCTGTATTTTAACTTTATTTTCCAGAGTGAAGGAAGGAAAGCCAACTGTGGTTTACCATGGTTGAATATAGATAGTTAGAATGTTTAAGTTTGTAAATTAAAGTTAATGCAAATGCAAGCTCTGAAATATGCTAACACAATGAACCTCGGTGTGCTGGTATAAGACAGTCAATCTTTTGGGTGGAAAGCACAGCAGGAAATTTCCAGCACTTCCATTCATAAAACAAGTGTCCAGTAGTAAGTGATTAGTATTGATATAATTATAATAGAGTAGCATAGATATTGCATACTAGGTGGAGAAGCAGGAAAACAGAAAATGGAGAATGGAATAAGACATCCATAAACAGTATTAAAAGGGGAGGAGTTGGGTGACACCAGAGAGTGAATCTAACAAGGGAGCCATAAGCAGATAAATCAAAATTAAAACTAGGAAATGGTGAATGCCATCTTTTGATGTGAAAGAGAAACATTTAAGTTATATTTTCTTGCTATGAATGCTACCTATGGAGATGAATTGTTGACAGTCTACTCTGCAGAAGGTAACCATCTTGGAGAATAGCATCTCAGATCACATTCCAGAGTGTACTTGATGTAGTGGAAAGAGGAGCATGTGGAGTCAGTATCTTATTTGCGGGTGACATTGGCAAACCATTTCACCACTATGAACTTGTCTTTTCATCTGAACACTGAAAAAAATTATCCTTTCTCTCCAGAGAGAAGCATATAGCAAGGCTTCAGAATGGGTGCATTACCTTTGTCTATAGAGCTGAGCGACTATCATGTGCACCCACCCCACCTTATCAGTCTGCATGCCCCTTCATAACCCTGTGCAGGAGCAGCTCCAGATGTGCTCACTCATCCCGTAAGCCCTACCATGGTGGAAGCTCTGGACTAAGGGAGACATTAGCTACACACCCACCTGCCATCCCTCCCTGGTCCACACTCCAGAATAGGCACCTCTGAAGATGCTGGAGAAAGAGCCCCTTTAGCTCTCAACTGAATGCTGCCAATTATTTTTATGAACTTCAGAAAACAAAATCTGGCAGAAAGAAAAAATATTTTTTATACATCTTTACCCCCCAGAAATAAACAAATCAACTTTCCTTACTTGGGAATAGCATGAGAAATGCCTTTACTTTAGTAGAAATTTTGTCATAGTAGTCTTGATTTTTCACGATCAGCAGATGTTTTATAAGCTAAGGCCTCAGAGAGGAATTATTTTTTTCATATTTCAAAGCTTCACAAAAGATAGTGTGCCTGAGAATTCATTAGAAAAACAGGATTTGTCAATGTTTCTATAATTTTATTATTTAATGACAAATAGTTTAAAGCCACAGGTAATTGTTGTTGTTTTTTATAGTTTATTTTCAAATTTGTTTCCATATAACACCCAGTGCTTCTCCCCACAAGTGCCCCCCCACCATGACCGTTACCCCCTTCCCTCCATCCCCCTCCCCCTTTAGTCCATGGTTGTTTTCAGTATTCACTAGTCTTTCATAATTTGTGTCCCTTAGATTATCATGCTAATTAGATTGTAAACAGACTCTAAGATTCTCAGAAATCTTTAATGTCATTTTAAGGTAAAGGACTGTTTAGAGGTTATCAGAGCAGGACTCACTCCATTTTTTTGAGTATGAAAAAGCAGAATGAAGCCCCTGCAAACTAATTTTAGTTTCATGTATATTATGGTGCATGCTTGTGACACTAAGAGTCAGGGGGATTCCATCGATGGAGGTCTAAAGCAGACAGCAGTATGCTCACATGTGTAAGTGGATGTGATGGGGACAGGTGCCAGGTTTTGAGAGACTCCTCTGAAGGCTATGAGTCAATCTAATCCCACCTTGGAAAGCTTATAGTAGAGCCCACGCTGCTGCCACCTCACAAGGACTTCCCTGGGCTCCTATAGCACTTCCAAGGCCCCACAAATGAGTCATAACAGGCCTCTACTTGGAAAAAAAAATCATACTCCATTATTGTGATAGCACAGGGACCAACAAGCCAGAATATAAAAAGAACAACCCCTGAACTCTTATTGTTACCCTCAGGTTTGGGGGCACAATTTATATCCCATTGTCTCTGACTCCCTGCTTTATGATTTCATGTAACTGGATTCCTCCAGTATTTACTTTTTATTGCTTCTTTTCTGACTCATTTCAACAAGGAAAAAGCACAGATAAAGGCTGTGTTCAATAATATACAGTGGCCCCCAAATTTTTATACACAAGTTCCATAAAAGCCAAGGTCATGAGCATGCAGAAGAGTTTCTGTGTTCACAACCAGATGTTTATAATGAAATAAGGTTCAGCTTTTCCCTTTCTATATGATGTCATCCAGACTTGTACCGCAGGTCAGTCTAGAGGCTCTACAGAGCTCATCCCCTTTGTCTTTCTCTTGATCTTTGGTAGAGTAGAGAGGGTCGGGGCTTGTTTTCCCTTTGATCCTTGGTGAAGTTAAGAGGGTCTGAGCCTTGGGAATCTGGGGCAGGGACAACAAAGATCCCAAATATCAGTTCTCCCCTTCCATGGTGAATAACTGTGGCTAGGCTAGGGTTGCCTCACCAAGCACTGACCTCCCTAGTTTTCTGCATTGAAGTATGATCACATCACTGGTTCTTATTGATGCAATGCCAGTGGAAATCCTGTGAATTATTCTCAAGCTGTGGTTGTTAAGTACTGAGTGAAAGATCCTCCATCCCATCTGCTTTCCTCATCCAACAGCTGGATGGTGCCAAAAGAACTGAAGTTACAAAATGGCAAGTCTTCAGAGGAAGCAGCCTGGGTTGCTGAGCTGAGTTACTGCCTGCGGCAGGGGCTGTCTGTCTAGGAGCATGTTGAACTTCGCATGAGTGAGAAAGCAACCTTATAATATTAATCACAGAAGTGTGTAAGCTGTTAGTTATGATAGCTGTGAAAGTAAAGTCAGTTAATAGAACACATGGTCAGACTTCTCTGAATTGAAATCTGGTCTCTTCCATGTTACCTTTGATCCTGGCCAAACTACTTACCACCTGTGAGACTATACAACCAAGATAACAATACATATTTTTTAACATAATACATAAGTAGACAATGAAGACACATTAATTAAACTTAGCTAAAAAGAAGAGCCAATGGCTCACAAAATCTAAAGATACATCAACAAGGAAGCCATGAAAAGAGCAGGGAGGGCTTTCCACTGAGAAATGTCGCAAGGTTTCAGTGAAGGACTAACATCACCACATGCCAGTTCTGCCTCTTTTCGGCTGTCTGTGCATACCATCCTAATTTCCATTCACTTGAGATCACTTTTCTCCAAATGGCCAAAAATTTAAAAACAGAGATGTTAACAACACCTAGGTTATATCTCACAACCTCCACTTCAGGAAAAGATGTATCTAGCTTTCAGGTTCCGAAGTCCAAAGGGCCAACTCAGGGATCTATGATCAGGTGTTTGTGTTTGGAGCAATTGGCTATATCAGGTGGGCTGGGGAGGAAGGTGGGGGCGGGGCAACATGGGACAGGCTGTGTCATAAAAGATCAGCTTTTGTGAAAGCCAGGTGCATAGGGAGAGAACTAAGCCATCAGTGTCCACCATGCAATATCAATCCCCACAGGATTATTAGCTGGACAAGGAAATAACAAGGTTATTAACAAGACAAGCCTGAACATGGGCTCTCCTTCAGCTCTGAAATAATTTCTATAGTACAGTTGTAGTTTTTTAAATGCCTAATGAACCTCACTACAATCTGTCTGGAGTAGATTTTTGGTCGCTGCAACCAGATGGTCTTCCTGGTGTCCTTGCTCTTGGGAGAGGCCCCACTTCTCAACTACCAAAGCTGAAAACTAGATGCAGGTGTATGTCTGCCATCTCTGGTTACAGTCCCCAGTCTTTTTATTCTCTAGATAGTAAATACTCACAAAAGCCCATGGAGATTCCCCATATGCTCAGCATTGAGCCACCTTTGGGGGCAGTTTAGCTATCTTTCTCCTGGGAATGCCCATCTACACTCTTCATCTCTTTCCCATTCCCTCCTCTACAGTCAGCTCAACACAAAGTCTCTAGAAAGCCATGGGGCTCCTCAGTTCACACCCCTTTATGTTTTAATTGCACCCACCTATCTACTTCCTCCACTGGACCATGCCTCCAAAAAGGCTGTGTGAACTGTCTTCTCATGTCTGTTTTAACACTGACATCTAGCACAGTACCTGGCCTGTGGCTGATGCACTAACAACATCTGTTAAGCTGAATTAAGTACTACAGAAAGAACATATAATGCATCTAAAACATCTGCTTTAGTGTCTCCTCTAAATGTCTTTCTTCAGCAATCCTGGTCAAGAGATTCTTTGTGGCTCAGTCAGAGTGACCCTCCCCACACAGCCTGTTATGTCCTCTGCACCCAGAGGCAGCTCACTCTCTGGAGCCTGAGGTACCTTGTAACTCTGTGGTTTTCACTGGTTTCTCTGGAACACACCTGGCCTGAACATGTCCACACAGTAGAGCATAAGGACTGGGAACAGATGCCAACCAGACCTGATTTTCACTGGGGGAACTGGAAGTAACGTCTTTGTACAAACACAAATCTTATACTATGCTGTATTAAAACAAAGTGTACTCCCTTGATCTGTGTCCCTCCTATTAGAGCTATGAATGCAAACATATGGTATCTAACCTTCTCTGCCTGACTTATTTTGCTTAGCATGACACCCTCAAGGTCCATCCACTTTGCTACAAATGGCCATATTTCATTCTTCCTCATTGCCATATAGTACTCCATTGTATATATATACCACATCTTCTTGATCCATTCATCAATTGATGGACATTTAGGCTCTTTCCATGATTTGGCTATTGTAGAAAGAGCCGCTATGAACATTGGGGTACATGTGCTCCTATGCATCAGCACTTCTGTATCCCCTGGGTAAATCCCTAGCAGTGCTATTGCTGAGTCATAGGGGAGTTCTATCGATAGTTTTTTGAGGAGTCTCCACACTGTTTTCCAGAGAGGCTGCACCAGTTTACATTCCCACCAACAGTGTAGGAGGGTGGCCGTCTCTCCACACCCTCTCCAGCATCTATAGTCTTTTGATTTGTCCATTTTAGCGACTCTGACCGGTGTGAAGTGGTATCTCAGTGTGCTTTTGATTTGAATTTCCCTGATGATGAGTGACGCTGAGCATCATTTCATGTGCCTGTTGGCCATATGGATGTCCTCTTTGGAGAAGTGTCCATTTCTTCACTGGATCATTCATTTTTTGTGTATGGAGTATAATGAGCTCCTTGTATATTTTGGACACTAGCCCTTTATCTGATATGCCATTTGCCATTATCTTTTGCCATTCTGTCAGTTGCCTATTAGTTTTTTTGATTGTTTCCTTTGCCGTGCAGAAGCTTTTTATCTTGATGAGGTCCCAGTAGTTCATTTT
>NC_043702.1:107458634-107487782 GCF_006229205.1 Suricata suricatta
TGTCTTGATGATGACAGCTTTGTGGTAGAGGCTAAAGTCTGGGATAGTGATGCCTCCCGTTTTGGTTTTCTTCTTCAATATTACTTTGGCTATTCGGGGTCTTTTGTGGTTCCATATGAATTTTAAGATAGTTTGTTCTAGCTTTGAGAAGAATGCTGGTGCAACTTTAATGGGGATTGCATTGAATGTGTAAATTGCTTTGGGTAATAATGACATTTTCACAATGTTTATTCTTCCAATCCATGAGCATGGAATGTTTTTCCATTTCTTTGTGTCTTCTTCATTTTTCTTCATAAGTTTTCTATAGTTTTCAGCATACAGGTCTTTTACATCTTTGGTTAGGTTTATTCCTAGGTATTTTATGGGTTTTTTTGTGCAATTGTGAATGGGATCTGTTTTTGCTTTCTCTTTCTGTTGCTTTATTTTTGGTGTATAAGAATGCAACTGATTTCTGTACCTTGATTTTGTACCCTGCAACATTACTGAATTCATTGATCAGTTCTAGAAGGCTTCTGGTGGAGTCGATTGGGTTTTCCATGTAGAGTATCATGTCATCTGCGGAGACTACTGAAAACTGAAAATGAACCATGGACTGAAGGGGGAGGGGGATGAAGGGAGGGGGTGATGGTCATGGTGGGGAGCACTTGTGGGGAGAAGCACTGGGTGTTATATGGAAACCAATTTGACAATAAACTATTAAAAAATAAAAATAAAACACAGTGTAACAGTAAAACACATTGATTTAGGGGAATTTTATCAGAAACCCTTCCCTTTTCTACTGAGTGACTTTGAGGGAGTCACTGGCCCACCCTGATGGCAGCTGTTGTGTCTGTCAAATGAAGTTAAGAATAAGATCTAGGGAGCTGCGCAGATTAAGTGTGATCATGACTAGGGATGTAGCACCAGGACCACAGCACAGTACAGAGCTGCCACCTGTCATCATTATTGCCCCATTGTCACTTAGTTAATAAGTCTCTTAGTTAATAAGTAGTATTAATTAATGTCCCATAGTAGATGAATAAATACAGTTCGTGATTTTATAATATTTTATAACACATAGTTATAAAGAGTAATAGTAATAGCTAACACTTATGCCAGGTCTGTTCTAAACACTCCTTGTGTGTTAAATAGCTTAATCCTCATGACAATCCTACAAGTAGGCTACTAATATCTCCATCTCAAGGATAAGAAACTGATGACTACAGAAGTTAAATGATGTGCCCAAGGTCACCCAGCTTTAAGAGGCAGAGGTGGAATTCAAACCAAACCATGTAACTCCTGTCTCTGTTCTCCTGAGTGTGTAATGGACTAAATATTTGTATGTCCCCCAAAATTCATTTGATGAATCCATAATCCCCAGTATGACTGTATGTAGGCACAGAATTCTAAAGATTACTTAGGAGATTAAATGAGGCCAGAAGAGTGAGGCCTTAATCTGATAGGGTCTGATATACTCTGAAAGCATATCAGAGAATGTGCCCTGTCTCTGTCTACCACTTGAAAGAGTGAAAAGGAAGCCATCTGCAAGCCAAGAATAGAGGCTTCACCAGAACCTAACTGTCAGCACCTTGGGCTTGGACTTCCCAGCCTCTAGAACTGACAAATAAATTTCTTTTGTTTAAGTCACTCAGTCTATGGTATTTTGTTATAGCAGACCAAGCTGACTAATACAAAATGGTATACCAAGAGTTATGCCTCTCATAAGCAAAAGTAGCAATTATATCACTGATAATTAGAAACAATTTATATCATTAAAAATAATTATATCTAAAGAAATTGTGCAGAGCTTCATGTTCAGGAAGAGAAGCAGCATCATAAAGAGGGTGATGGATCAACGGTAGTGACATCAGGAGCTAGAGGGAGGTTGGTAACAGAGCATAAAGGAACCTTAACCACCAGTTCATCCCAATATTACACCACCAAGGCCTGTCACTCCGGTGAGAGCTGGCTCAGACACGGAGCAGGAGGCCCATACTCCCACCATGGAGTTAGAAGGAAACTAAAAGGAGGTATGTGTTCTGCAGCATAATGCTTTTTGGCAATATGGACATTGGGTGATTTTGATGATTCTGATTTGGTGACAGTACACTGGACTTCTGTTTGCTCTTCTCTTCTCATATAGGATGCAAAGATCTGTGCATCTAATCACTGGACATCACTGTATTTGTGAGGATTTGCCCGTTACACTCCATATTATTCTGTTCATCTGTACCTGCTTTAAAAAGCATAGTGCGGTCTTTTATCCTTTGATCTACAAATAGAGCAAAATTTACTTTCCTGTTACACAGACTAAAGAAATACTTCTTTGTCTCCACTTAACAGAAAGTGTGTGCATACAGTGTTAAGAGTGTAATGAAAACATGCCATCACCTCACACGTCCCTGGACCACATGTCCAGCCTTGCCTTACAGAAGGAGGCAGAGTTTCAGAATGGGGTTACTGAAGTGTTATGGGAAGAAATGGAACTTCAGAGTGGGCATGCTCTGCCCAACCTTGTTCCAGGTTTTATTGCCTGTGTGACCTTAGGCAAATCATTTAGTGTTTCCAAATCACAGTTTTTTCAGTCCTAAGAGCTAAAAATCACCTGCCCTGTGTGTTGCTATAACAATTAAATAATTGAAAATATGTCACAGGCTTACTCCTATGTGGAGAACTCCATACCCCCAAAATGCTTCCGAGAACCACTGGTGTAAGCATCAACCTTGCACATTTCTTCAATGTCTGCACCTGGAGGGAGTAGAGTGCTCACAAGGCCATTGACATATGTGCACTTTCAGATGACCACCCGATGCTGTGAGGAGGCCACTCATCAGAGAGGCATTGCTTCTTCAGCATCAATGGAGACTCAGGTGTACTGTATCAAGGTGGGTGCAGTCACTTGAGTGCAAAGGAAGACACTGTGCTGCCTTACAGACGTGAATAATGAAAATATTCTCATTCAGGTACACACGGGGCAGAGTCTATTCTTAACCAGTTCTGCAGTTAACTCTGTTATGCTTTCCCTTGAGGCAATCATTCTTGATTTTTTTCCTCTATGTTCCCACTTAACCCACCGATTGCAGGTGACTCAGACACCTGGAGGCAGAGTAAGAGATGGATGGGGTGGGATGTGTGAGGACAGAAGACTGGCAGCGCATGGGTCATAACTACTGCTCTCAGAATGCCTTCTCTAAGCTGTAAGTTCAGGGACAAACCGTATTTTAAAAATGTTTCCCTGAGGCCACATCTATTATCATCCTTCTGAGCGCACAGACATGAGCCAGTTTACATCATGCCCCAAACCACTATATCCACCCACATGAATAGGGTTAGCATGAACAGGCTAAACCATCCACAGACCCAGAACTTGCAGTGAAGACTGCAATGTCACACTGTCTTCTAATTTTTCCCTGTCTTCTAATTTTTTATTCAGAAAAAAAGTGGTATGCAGCAGAGGGTATAGAATGGAGGTCTGATATATATCTTAGGGAAATTAACTTTTTTTTAAAAATTTGAGTACAGTTGACACATAGTGTTTGTTACATTAGTTTTAGTGTCTAACTTAGTAATTTCACACATTTATACATTATGTTATATTCACAAGTATAGCCACCATCTGTACCATTATATCACTATTACAATATCATTGACTGTATTCCTTATGTAATGCCTTTTATTTCCATGACTTATTCATTCCATAACTCGTATTCTCCCATAAGCCTCTATTTCTTACTCCCCTTCACCCATTTTGCACAACCCCCTTCCTTCTGGTCATCATCAGTTTGTTCCCTGCATTTATAGGTCTGATTCTGCTTTTCGTTTGCTTGTTAATTTGTGGGGTTTTTTCTTATGGTGGTTTTAGGTTCCATTTATGTGTGGAATCATATGGTATTTGTCCTTCTCTAACTGACTTATTCCACTTAGCCTAATAATTCCCAGGTCCATTCATGTTGTCTCAAATGGCATGATTTTTTAAATACTAGAATTTTGTAAACCTCCCAGCACCAGGTCCATTTGCACAGGAGCAAAGAAGAGAACAATGCCCCCCCCCCCCACTAATGCTTAGAGCCTCCTAGCTTGCGCAACCAGACTTCTGGAGACAGATCGGAGCCTGTCCTGTCTGGCTTAGAGTTCCCCTAGGGTATGCTGTGCAGAGCCCAAGAGGGTGCTGATTGCCAAGATGTGCTGGGCACTGCCCGGCACAGAGTTGGTTCTCTGCAGAGGATGCAGCCTAAGCATAGAAAGGGACAACTCTGAGAGTTGATTTTGGGACAGAGAGAAAGGGGTGTGGAGACCAGAGCTCTGACCCACTGAGAGAACTCAGAAAGGTCTGTAGCTGGACATGTCCCTCTCATCCTCCTTGACAAAGAATCTGAAAGCATTTTAAAAACTGTGAAGTTTTCATTAAAGGAAAGGGGTCTTTGACATGACCCCAAAGGGAGCTATTCTAAGATATAATTGTGTGTAGTATTTTCATTACTAAGTCATTCATTAATTTTTTATCTGCATTTATCAGGCCTCTATTCTGGGCCAGGTCTTATATTACAAAAAAGGATAAAATGAGAGATCAGATTAACTCCCATGTAGAGTCTAGTAAGGGAGATTAAAGTAAACACAAAGAATTATGATATGACTGAATTTTACAGACACTTGTCATTACCACTGACAAGTTTTGCACCAGGCCCTTGGCTACAAACATGAGGTGCCTACTTCCTCAGTACAGCCTGGACATTATAACGAGAGTGAGTCCTGAAGGCTCTCAGAACCTGGGGAGAGAGCTTTCAGTGTGGGGAAAGAGACCATGGGCTCAGCCTGTCAAGGAAGCTGACATCTTTGCCAAATCTTTTTTAAAATTTTTAAATGTTTTTATTTATTTTTGAGGGAGGGAGAGAGACAGAGAGAGAGAGAGAGAGAGAGAGAGAGAGAGAGAGAGAGAGCGTGAGCAGGGGAGGATCAGAGCGAGAGGGAGATGCAGAATCTAAAGCAGGCTCCAGTCTCTGCACTAGCTGTCAGTACAGATCCTGACTCAGAGCTAGAACCCATGAAGATTATGACCTGAGTCAAAGTTGGACCCTTAACTGACTGAGCCACCCAGGTGCCCTGTCTTTGCCAGATCTTAACAGAGGAATGGAAAGTTGTAAAGTGCATAGATGGCAGGGAAGGATATTTCTAACAGAAAAACCAGCTGTTCAATGGTGCAGATGCAGGAGTAAAACATGCTGGGAAATTTTCCAGGCTCCCTGTACCTCTGTGATGAGCCAGGTGGATTAACCTTATCATATCTCAGAGTCATTGATTCATGGATTCACCTGACCTGTCTGTGGGTGAGGCCTCAGGGTGGCAGAATTTCTTCTAAAACAGGTGGTAGAGAAAGTGCAGGAGGAATGATAGAACCAAGCCACCTACCACCTATCCCACTGCCTCTCCTGATCTGTGGTGCATCCAGATGAGCTCATCTGCACTTGTACAAGTTGCTGAGCCCCAGTGTGGAGGGACATGTCCCATTCATCTTGGAATTCTGGCTTTGTCAAAATGTCAGTTTCAGATTCTGAGTTTTGTAAAAGTTTGTTGACTGTGAATAAAAAACTGGACAATTTTCCATTCTCACTGAGGAACAGACCCTTTAACAAGTATTGTCACTTTAAGGGAACAAAATCAATTTCTAGAATAAAAGCCCCTCATGCAAATAAAACTCATATGGGGAAAGGCTGCCTGAAAACTAGACTCTAAGGATTCAGAAAAGAATTGCTTCTATCAGATCTGGCTTGTATTATCAGGGGTCTTTGTTCTATCGACACCTGTTTGTTGAAAAGTTAAACACTACAGAAAATGAAGCAAAATCTTTCACATTTTAAAGCAGTTGAAGCCATTATTCAAAGTTATCAAGTTTTGACATTTCATAGCTGTGGGATTAAACAGATGTGATTTGCATACCCACTACAAGGTTTGGTAATGAAATATAACTTTAAATATTATAGTCCCCAGAAAGATCCCACCATTTTCACATAGGCTAAATTACATAAAAACATTCTAGATGTCTCAATTTTTATCTACCTGAGAGACAAGATTTCCTTTGACATATCTAAAAGAATTCAGTTAGCACCATTTGCTTCTTGTCCAACAGTGGGCTTCATTATGAGTTGTGTTTTAGATTGCTCAGATTGTCATTAAGATGTGGATGTGTAGTAGACACATGAGACTATTGTAATGTGTCTCAAGGAAATAAAACAAGAAATGGAATTTAACTACGGTTCTAGAGTCATACTGCAGTATAGGACTCAAGGGGAAAGGAAGGCAGGGGGTCCTTCTTGGTTTCATAGCCTGTCAGCCACATTTCTAGTTCTTCAGACTACAACAGTTATCAAGTGGATAGATGGCAGGGAAGGGCATTTCTGACAGAAATGGGTTCAGTCCAAAGCAGCCTGGGTTCTGGGTGAATTTCAATGGCCATCAATCACTTTGGCTTGCAAGTACATAACCATCTATTCCAGGATGTATTTGGAGCTTTATGTCTTGACAAGCACTGTGATCTGGGGATACTAATTTAGGTTGGGGTCTAGCAGGTTTCAGTTTCTGCTCTCAGTAACTGGCTGAATAAATGATTCCTAGTATCTGCATGTTTAGTCATGTAACTTTATAGTTTCCACACTCTCTGATTATGGAATTGGCAGACTTGCTGTAACAAAAGGACTAATAACAACACTGACACAAGAAAAATCTTGACAAAACACTTATGTATTTCAGTTCTTTCTCATTTCTCTGTCATTGCTTTTAAGCAAGGAAGCAAGCAAACAACAACAACAAAATCTCACCCAGGCTGGCCTTCTGAAGGGAGATACGAGACATATTCATGTGAGAAACCAAAGGAGACCCCAGCTGTACTAGTTGAGGCCACTGTAGACCAGTCTGCTGCCAACTGACCCACAGATGTGGGAGAAAGCCCTGCCAAGAGCACCAGAGCTGCAAATGAATGCTCAACTTGTAACTGAATGCACACACAAGAGATCAGAAGAACCACTCAGCCTATCTGGAAATTTGTGAGAGGCTTATTATTTTAAGCCTCTGAGTTTTGAGGTGCTTTTTTATACATTAAAAGACAATGATACAATAGCTCTGAGAATTTGAGCAAATCATATGATATCTCTGAGTCCCACATGCAGATATGCATGCACACGCAAACGCGCAGGCACACACACACACACACACACACACACACACAACTCTTTGCATTGTTATGAGCGCTAAGAAAATATACCTGGTATTGAGTAGGTCTGCAGCAAACAGAAGTCACTCCACCTGGCACCCTGCAATTGTATACTCATTGGCTTTTCTCATCCTTTCCTTTGCAAAGTAATTGTCTATTTGCTATTTGGTAAAGTTCAACTGCACTAATGTGTTGCTGTTCAGAAGATTCTACCCCACAGCTATTTCTTTATTTTATTTCCTCTGTTTCTAGAGTTGTGAACTTTACTCATACAACATTGATTACTGAAGGAGAGATGAGACGGACCATATTTACATCTGAGTATGCATTGCTCTGTTTTCCAAGCAAGGTTCTGGGTGCTTTCCACTTATGATCTCACTTAACCCATTCTTCTGAATAGGTATAATCATGTTCTCTTGTAGGTGAATATACTGAAGCTTGGTAAAATTAAGAAGTCTGACACCAGTATTACACAATTTGTGCCTAAACTTGGGTTTGAGCTCATAATTGCCTGACATTAAGACAGATGCTTTCTTGATATTTCCAATAACTCCTCAAGATTAGGTGGACTGAATCAGGTAAAACACTGAGGAAGATGGTAGATAAAATTTTAGCCCGGAGTCTGTGGACAATAAGGTGAAATATTAAGCATCTAAGTGAACAATCCTCAAAATGTCAGAACTTACTGCTTGGAGATAATATAATAAGGAATTGGGTTGGGGCATGTATATAACTGATAGTAAGTCAAGTGCTTGAATATGACCTTATATTCTGGGGGAATTGATTTGTTGAGAAGACATGGAAAGTAAATGGATAAGGACCTGTGACTTCTGGCTTGGTTCATGGGGATCCAAAAGGGAGAGTCTGGGGGCACGTGGGTGGCGTAATTGGTTAAGCGTCTGATTATTGATTTGGCTCAGGTCATGATCTCATGGGTTCTGAGATCGAGTCCTACATCAGGGACAGCACAGAGCCTGGTTCGGATTTCTCTCTCCTCTCTCTCTGTTCCTACACTGCTCTCTCTTTCGTTCTCTCTTTAATTCTCTCTCTTTCTCAAAATAAATAAGTAAACATTTTTTTAAAAAGGATAAAAAAGGGAGAGTTTTAGTAGACGTGTTTAAAATGTAATAATAGATCAATGTTTGAGCTTTCCTGTCCCCCTCATGTTCTTATCCATTCTAACAAAGAACAAAATGCATAAAGCTTTCTCTTGTAAATAAAATTGCAGGTTCCTATAATATAAAACTATTTGAATTAGAGGACATAAAAAGTAGTCAAAGTTCTTAAGAACTATTAATTTTTTCCATTTTTAAAACACTTTATTTTTAATTTTGAAGTCAGTATACTTTTATAGGAAAGTAAATTATTACAGATCTCATTTGTATTTTACCAGTTATACTCCTCTGCATATGTGTCAATGTAAATTTGTCACATGTGTAGTTTGTGTAATTGTCACAAAATCAACATCCTGAAATGTCAAATCATAACAATACTCCCTCATTCACTTGCTACAGCCACATACCTACCAGCCCCATCCCTAACCCCGGACAGTCACTACTGTGTCATTCAGATCTACAACTCTGCTACTTCATGAATATACTATATAAGATACCCTGCAACCTCTTATCTTGAATAATTTTTGCTTATATATCATAATTCCTATAAGGTTTATTCCTATGGTTGTGTGTATTGATAGTTTGTTCCTTTTAATTGATGCATAGTATTTCATTGTACACATGAACCAGTTTGTTTAATCTTTCATCCAATGAGGGATATTTAGGGAGTTTCCAGTTTGGTGGATAGTTACAAATAAAGCTACTATAAACTTTGGTTTGCAAGATTTTGCCTGGAAATAAAGTTTCTTTCTTTTTTTTTGGGGGGGGGATCTATACCCAAGTAGGAAATTGCTGGATTGTATGAAAAGTTTATTTTTAGTTTCTAAAGGAACTGTCAAAATATTTTCCAGTAAGTTGTACTATTTTCCCTCCCACCAGCAATGAATGGGAAGCTCCAATGTCTCTGACCTCCCCGGTATTTAGATGTGTAGTATCTCTCACTATAGCTTTACTTCGCATTTACTAAGGGCTAATGATATTGAATATCATTTTATGTGTTTATATGACATTTGTGTAGTATAATTTCTTCAGTGAGTTATTTGTGCATTTCTTTGTCCATTTTCTTTTTTAAAATGTTTATTTGTCTTTATTTTTGAGGGGGTTAAGGGCATAGAGAGAGGGATAGAGAAATCCCAAGCAGCTTCTGTACTGCCAGCACACGGCATTCCATGGAGCTTCATCTCATGAACCATGAAATCACGACCTGAACTGAAATGAAGAGTTGGACACTAAGCCAACTAAGCCACCCAGGCACCCCACTATTTTCTTTTTAATTGCTTTATTTTACTGCTGAGTTTTGAGGGGGCTTTTTTTGCATATTAAAGATATGAGTTCTTTGTTAAATACATAACTGGAAAATATTCTCTGAGTCTATAATTTGTATTGTCAACCTCTTAGTCTTTCACAGTGCAAAAGTTTTTAGTTTTGATGAAGTTCAATTTATGAATTTTTCATTTTATGTATAGTACAATTGGCTTTGAGATTAATAATATTGCATCTCGTTTTATTCTAAAAGTTTCATAGTTTCATATTTTATATTTGAGAATAGTGATTCATTTTGAGTTATTTTTCATATGAAGCATGAGGTTTAGGTGGAGAATCAGTTTTTTTATTTTTGGTTTTTTTTTTGGGGGGGGGGGTTTGCCTATGAATATCCAGTGGTTTCAGCATCATTTATTGAAAAAGCTGTTTCTCCTCAACTGCTGCTGGGCTGCTTTTGCTCCTTTGTTGAAAATGAATGAAGCTTATTTGTACAGACCTATTGATTCATGTTTGTCCTTCTGCCAATACCACAATGTCTTGATTACTGTAGCTATAGACCAATTCTAACATGGGGAAGAATGATTTCTTCCACTTAATACTTTTCAGCCTTGTTCTGCTATTCTAGAGTGGTTCCTTTTCCTATAACTTTTACAACACATTTGTCTACATCTACAAAATCCTTGCTGAAATTTTGATAGTAATTTTGTTAAACCCATGTATCAATTTAGAAAGAATTGACTTCTTTACTATATTTAGTCTTCTAATACTGGTACACTACTTTTCATAAAGCCTTTAGGTATGCTCTGATTTTTTCCCATTAGCATTTTGTAATTTCCATTATACATCTCCTGCAGATATTTTATCATATTTATACCTATGCATTTCATTTCTTCAACCATATGTGCTTCCACTTGTTCATTGTTAGCATGTAGACATATAATTATTTTTTGTGGGTTTGTCTTACATCTTATGACCAAACTTAACTCACTTATAAGTTCTATGAATTCTTTGTTGTTGTTTTTGTAAATGTTTTAGTATATTGTAGGTAGACAGTCAGGCAGTCTGCAGATAGAAATAGTGCTATTTCTTATTTTCCATTTTGCATGCTATTTAATTTTCATGCCTAACTGCAGTGCTGAAAACTTTTAGAAAATTATTTAGTGTGTGTGGTAAGACAGAATATCCTTGGGGCTCCTGGGTGGCTCAGTCGGTTAAGTGGCCAACTTCAGCTCAGGTCATGATCTCACAGTTCATGGGTTCGAGCCCAGCATCAGGCTCTGTGCTGATACCTCAGAGCCTGGAGCCTGTTTCAGACTGTTTCAGATTCTGTGTCTCCTTCTCTCTCTGCCCCTCCCCTGCTCATACTCACTCTCTCTCTCTCTCTCTCTCTCTGAAAAATAAAATGCTAAAAAAGAGTTTAAGAAAAGACAGGATATCTTTGCCTTCTTTCTGAAACTAGAGGTAAAACATTCAGTCTTTTACTATTATGATGGTAGCTATAGACTTCTATAAATACTCTGAGTTTGAGGAACGTCCCCTTCATTACTACTATAATTAGAGCTTTTATGTAACTGAGTTTGAATTTTGTGAAATAATTTTTTTTCATATCAGTTGATAAAATCATGAATTTTCTTCTGTAGATTATTCATATGATGAATTGCATTGGTTGATTTTTTTAAAAATATTGAACCAACCTCATATATATGGAATACATTTCACTTGTTAGAAGACTATATAAGCATTGCTAGATTGTAAAAATTGTATTGAGGATATTACATCCATGTTTATGAAAGATATCAGGAGTGTGTAAGTGCATGTACATGCAAGGTGTGCAGGCACATACTATTTGGTTTTGATAACAGGGTAATCCTGACCTCAAAAAGCGAGTTGGGAAGGATTCCTTTCTTTTCTTTTTCCTGGAACAGATTGTGTAAAATGTTAATTCTTTTTCAAATATTTGGTAAAATTCTGCAGTCCAGATTTGGTAAAATCATCTGGACCTGAAGAAATGGGAAGAGGGATTTTAATTAGGAATTAACTTTATTTGACAGTCATAGGGCTAGTCAGATTATCTTTTCATCTTGACTGAATTTAGGTAATTTGTGCAGTTTTTTAGTCAATTGGTCTGTTTCTTCTAACTTGACAAATTTGTTCATAGCATTCCTTATGACCATTTTAAAGATTTTTTTAAAGTTTATTTATTTATTATTTGAGAGGGACAGAGACAGTGCAAGTGGGGAAGGGGCAGAAAAAGAGGGAGAGAGAGAATCTCAAGCAAGCTCTCCACTGCAGACACTGGGCTTGAACTTACAAAATCATGAGATCATGACCTGAGCAGAAACCAAGAGTTGGAGGCTTAATAGACTGAGCCATCCAGGTGTCCCTTACCCTTTAATGTTGGCAGGATCTGTTGTGGTATATCTGGCTTTATTTTGATATTGGTGGTTTTTGTCTCCATTTTTATTCTTGTGAGTATTGTTATCATTTTACATTTTTTTAAATTTTAGGCAAAATTCTGTTTCATTGATCTTTCCTGTTGTTTTCCTGTTTTCAATTGCATTCATTTCTGTTTGTCTTTATTATTTCCTTTCCCTTCTTCTGGATGTATTCAGTTCTTCATCTAATCTTGAGACAGAAGTTTACATTTTTGCTTTGTGGCTCTATAAATGTTAATTCAAACGTGATGGTTAGGTGTTGTTCAGTCCTTCCATATCCTTGCTGTTGTTCTCCCTAGAAGTTCTGTAATTGCTGACAGTGGAGTATTGAAGCCCTCAACCAAGGATGTGGATTTGCCTATGTTTCTTTCAAACCTATAGTGTTCGTATCATAAATGCCGTTGGTGCATATGTTTAGAGTTATATACCATTGGTGAATTGATCTGTTTTATTATGACTCAATATCCATGTTTTATCCTAGCAAGTTTTTTATCTGAAATCTTCTTTAACTGATGTAAGTACAACCACATTTAATTTTATAATTAATATTTTCATTATATATATTTTTTCTATTATTTAGTTTTCAAACTATCCATGACATGAGTGTCTGAGTCTTGAATTTCTCATATACAGTGTATAGTTACCTCATGTTTTTTTAATCCAATCTCTTTAAATTATTTTATGCCATTACATTTGAATTATTGATATGTTAGACATACATCTGGCATTTTATTATTTTAGCTTAATCTTTCTGTTCCTCATATCTTTGGTTTTTTTCCCTAGCTTCTGTTGCTTGAACACTTTAAAAATTTTATTTTTATTTATTTGTAATTATTTTGAGCTCAGTGTTTTATAGAGTTTTAAAAATTTACCATAGATATTGCCATATACAAGCGTAAAATATTACATCCTACTGGTGCCCATGTTTTATCACTATATGTGAAGCATCAAAATTTTACTTGCATTAGGTTCCCTTATTTCACCACTTCCTAAGCTTGTCTTAGGTCTTTACATTAAGCAGTGACTGCATCAGATGATGTTACATTATTTGTTTCAAATTTAAAATATCATTAAAGAAAATCATAAAGAGAAAATCAATTATGTTTACCACTGCTTTTACACATTTAATTATTCTATTTTTCTTTATGAATTTTCCAAGATGCTTCTTTTTGTTTTGTTTTGTTTGTTTGTTTTTTGTTTTGGGGAGGGATCTTCCTTCAGTTATTCCTTAAGGATAAGTCAGCTATCAACAAGTTCTCTTAGCTTTTTTTCATCTGAGAATATCCTCATTTCTTTTAATTTTTGAAGGGGATTTTTGTTAATATAGGATTTGGAATTGATAGTTCTTTCTTTTGGTTCATCTTTTAAATTTAAAAAATGTCATGTCACTTCTTCTGGACACCATGGTTTAAGAGGAGAACCTTTGTATCATTTAAATTGTTTTCACCTTTAAGAAAGGCAGTTGCCTTTAAATATTTTTCTTTGTCTACAGTTTGCAGAAATTTAAATATGGTGTCATGGTATGAATTTTGTTTTAGTTTATCTTGGAATTCTCTCATCATCTTGGATTCGTGGTCTATGTCTAATGCCATGTTTGGGGATCTTTAGGTGATTATTTAATTAAATAAAAATGTTAGATGGTATTATTACTAAATAATTTCACATGTTACTCAGGTTCTGTTAAATTTTTCTTCACTGATTTTCTCTCTATTGTTGAGATCGAATAAATGTTATTGCTCTAGAAGTTTATTACTTCTATTATCTGTCAACTTTGTAGTATCTTACATAGCATATTTTATTTTATTTCCTTTTAACTTGTATAATTTTCATTTGGCTCTTTTATATATTTTCTGAGTTTTTCCATCTGTTTCAAGAGATTTGTAATTGATTGTTCAAGTTTATTTATGATAACATCTTTAAAATCCATGTCAGATAATTTCAATGTTTGATTCTTTTTGGGACTGGCACCATTTGATTATCTTTTCCCATTTCACTAGTGGTTTACCAGTTCTTTCTATGACATGTAATTTTTTTATTGTATTCTGTATATTCTGTTTACTGCATTATGAGACTTTGGGTCCTTTTGAAATCTTCAAGTTTAGCAGATAGTTGTCCAGTTTGTTCCTCTCTACTTTGTTCTTCAACTGCTGCTGGTTCTCCCCCTCTTTCCCTGCTAATGCCATCTGCAGTGGTGCAAGGCACATCTCTAGGCATTCAACTATCTCTATGACATTCTAAAGAAAAGGAATGGCAGAAGCCACTGGGCTTGAATTGTCTTATGCCGCTGAGTGTAGAGCTTCCTTAATGCTGTCACAGTGGATAGATTGGTTCTCCTGCCAGTAAACTGGGTATGTGGCATTGACTAGGATGACCAGGGCTTTGTTAATGTTGGTGTGGATTGTACCTTTGGTCCTAAATTATGGATTGAATGGAGATGATAAGAAGAGTTCAGACCTGGAGGAGAGAGGGTAAGATGGCGGAGAAGTAAGGAGCCCCATTACCTCTGCCCGCCCACAATTATCAAACTGAGAAGAATTAAAAACCACAGCTTTCTGATCTCTAAGAGTGGAGGTGTGCACACAGACCCCTTATTGACAACATTCTCATGGATGCCTGAGTGAGTGGGAACTGGGACCTGAGACTTTGGGGGAGGGAGCGCCAGCCCAAAGCAGAGCCAGGAGAGAAAACACCCAGAGGCACGCAGAATGAGGAGAGCCACGTGCATGACCACTGTGCAGGGCGGCAGAGAGACCAGGGGAAGAGAAGTAGTATAATCTCTGGAGAGGGAAGACCTTGCCCAGGACTGAGAGCCACTGGGCACGTAGAGGGAAATCCTTCCCCCTCAGTGGGCTTGTTCTCCCTTGGACCCTGGCAGCTCGCCGTATTCAGGTGGAGCCAGGGGAAAAACTGGCTCCACAATCCCCCTACAGCAGAAAGCTGCCCACTTGCCAGAGATTTTAACTGTGGTGGCAATATCAAAGTGTGTGGGCTAGGACTTAGAAACCTGGTGGAACTTAGAAAACTGAATCAATTTGACCCGCCTGTGGCACAAGGAGGTTGGACTTAAGAGAGTGGCTGGCAACACATGGTCTGAGGGGGGCTTGGGGCACCGCCATTCTTCTCCCTGAGTCCATCAAGGCGGGACCTAAGACAGCAGCCCCTGAGACGGTAACTACCTACACCAAGAAAGGCCCATCCACACTGGAGAGCTGCTGTGTTTTTGCCTATTATTTTTAATTGTTTTTTTCTTTCTTTTCTTATTATTTTTACATTTTAATTTTTTCCCATTGTTTTCTCATTTCTATTTTCCTATTTCCTTCTTTTCTCCCTTTCCCCCTGGAGTCTGGGAAAGACCAACATTTATACACTGCTGCGCTTAGATCAAACCTTACGATCCAGATATTTTTTCCTTTATCTCATCCTTATCTTTTCCTTCTGCAGGTTTTATGCTGTCAAACTGCCCTTTATCTCTGGCTGTCACTGTCGCCCCCTCCCCACCCCACCCCCCGCCTTCTGGGTTTTTTTTTTCCCTTTCCTGTCCTCTATTTTCTTTCCTGTATCTTTGTTTTTTTCCCTTTTTGGTTTGCTTCTTTACTTGTTCTGTCCATGCATTTGTGTGCTTGTGTTCCCTGTGTGCTTATCTGTCTGTTTACCTTTTCAGGGATATCTCAAGAAACAAGTAAAAGCACACATAGTGGAAAGTCCCAAATATCGCTGAGTAGGGAAATAAATTAATTAGAGGCATAACAGGAGAAAATGAGGGACACCATAAAAGAACATCTACTGAAATGACAGACCCTAGACAGTCAAGAATCTCCTTTAAACGAGCAATACTAATAGGAGCACAGTGCAGAAAGAGCTTTTAAAACTGACAGGAGACAGAAAGCTAGCCAAAATGATTAAAGAACTCTCCTCTAAAGAAACTCCAGGAACAAATAACAACTACAGAACTACTCAAAACAGACACAAGCAACATAACTCAACAAGATTTAGAATGATTGTCATAAAATTAATCGCTGGGCTTGAAAAAAGAACAGTAGAAATCAGAGAAGATATTGATACAAAGACTAGAAACCTTCAAAATAGCTGGGATGACTTTAAAAAAAGGCTATAAATGAGGTGAATAATAAAATGGAGGCTACCTCTGCACAGATCAAAGAAGCAGAGAGAAGAATGAATAGGTGAATTAGAAGACACAGTTATAGCAAAAGAGGAAGCCAAGAAAAAGAGAGAAAAATTGATCCAGGAGCATGAAAAGAGAATTCAATACCTAAGTGATACATTCAAATGGAACAATGTCCGTATCATAGGAGTTCCTGAAGAGGAAGACAAAGACGGAGATACTGAAAGGGGTGCTGTAGCAAATTATACATGAAATTTCCCCAATCTGGGGAAAGAGAAAGACTTTGAAATTCAAGAGACATACCAAACCCCCCTAAGACATAACTTGAGCCAACCTTCAGTATGACATATTATAGCCAAACTGGTAAAATATAAAGACAGAATTCTGAAGGCAGACAGGGATAAAAGGCCCTAACGTACAAAGGGAAACCTATCAGAGTGGTTACAGACCAATCGATGAAACTTGGCAGGCCAGAAAAGAATGGCAGGAAATCTTCAATGTGATGAACAGGAAAAATATGCAGCCAAGTATTCTTTATCCAGCGAATTTGTCATTCAAAAATAGAAGGAGAGATAAAGGTGTTCCCAAATAAACAAAAGCTGAGAGAATTCATCTCCACCAAACCAGCCCTACCAGAAAACCTAAGAGGGACTCTATGAGAGAAAGGTAGCAAGGAATATAAGAAACCAGAGACATCAGTACAAACATGAACCCTACAGAGAACACAATGAATCTAAACCCACATGTTCCAATAATAACACTGAATGTAAAAGAACTGAATGCTCCAATCAAATGACACAGGGTAGCAGAATGGATCAAAAACCAAACTCAATCCATTTGCTGTCTACAAGAGACTCACCGTAGACCTAAAGACACCTTCAGATTGAAAGTAAGGGGATGGAGAAATATATACAATGCGACTAGGTGCCAAAAAAGCTGGGGTAGCCATACTTATAACAGACAAACTGGACATTAAAGTAAAAGCAGTAACAAAAGGTGAAGAAGGACATTATATAATAATTACAGTGTCTCTCCATCAGGAAGAACTAACAATTATAAACACCTATGCGCTGAATTCCGGAGCACCCAAATACATAAAACAAGTAATCACAAACATAAGCATCTTATTGATAAGAATGTGCTAATTGCAGGGGACTTTAATACTCCACTTACAACAATGGAGAGGTCAACCACACAAAAAATCACTAAACAAACAATGGACCTGAATGGAACACTGGAACAGATGGAATTAATAGATATATTTGGAACTCTAAATCCTGAAGCTAGTGAAATCACTTTCTTCTCAAGTGCGCATGGCACATTCTCCAAGAAGATCACATACTGGGTCATAAAACAGCCCTCCATAAATACAAAAGAATTGAGAACATACCATGCACACTTTCAGATCACAATGCTATGAAACTTGAAATCAACCACAGGAAAAAGTCTGGAAAACCTCCAAAAATGTGGATGTTAAAAACCACCCTACTAAAGAATGATTGGGCTAATAAGACAATTAGAGAAGAAATTTTAAAAATATGGATACAAATGAAAACAAAATACAACAATCCAAACATTTTGGACACAGCAAAGGCAGTCCTAAGAAGGAAGTATATTGCAATCCAAGCCTATTTCAACAAACTAGAAAAAGCACATATTCAAAATCTATCAGAGCACCTAATAGAACTAGAAGGGGAGCAGCAATAGCACCCCAAACTCAGCAGAAGGAAAGAAATAATAAAGAGCAAGGCAGAAATAAACAAGATAGAATCAAAAAACAAAACAAAACAGTTGAGCAGATCAGTGAAACCAAGAGTTGCTTCCTTGAAAAAACAAAATTTATAAACCTCTAGCCAGACTCCTTAGAATGAAAAGAGAGAGCACCCAGATAGACAAAATTATGAATATTTGAAAATGGATCTATTACACTCAATCCCTTAGAAATACAAGCAATCATTAGAGATTACTATGAAACACTATGTGCCAACAAACTGGACAACCTAGGAGAAATGGAAAAATTCCTAAGCATACATGCACTTCCAAAATTCAAAAGAGAAAAGATAGAAAGCATCAATAGACCAATAACTGGTGAATAAATCGAATCCATTATCAAAAATCTCCCAACGAATAAGAGCCCAGGGCTAGATGGCTTCCCAGGGGAATTCTACCAGACATTTAAAGCAGAGCTCATACCCATTCTTCTCAAACTCTTCCAAAACAATAGAAATAAAAGAAAAAATCTTCCAAACTCATTCTACGAAGCCAGCATCACCTTGATACCCAAACCAGACAGGGACCCAGCAACAAAAGAGAACTACAGACCAATGTCCTTAATGAATACAGATGCAATAATACTCAACAAGATATTAGCAAATCGAATTCAACAGAATATAAAAAAGAATTATCTATCATGATCAAGTGGGGTTTATTCCTGGGTTACAGGGCTGGTTCAATATTCGCAAATCCATCATTGTGATACATACCCTTAACAAAAGAAAAGATTAAATCCATACATTCCTGTCGATAAATCCAGAAAAAGCATTTGACAAAATACAGCATCCTTCTTAATAAAAACCTTTCAGAAAGTCAGAATAGAAGGAACTTATTTAAATATTATAAAAGACATTTATGAAAAACCCACAGCTAATATCATCTTCAAGGGGGAAAAAATAAGAGCATTCCCCCTGAGATCAGGAACACGACAGGGGTGTCCACTCCACCATTGTTTAACACCGTGGTGTTAAACATCAGCCATCAGACAACAAAAGGATAAAAGAAAAATTCAAAATCAGTAAAGAGGAAGTCAAACTTTCACTTTTCGCAGATGACATGATACTCTACATGAAAAACCTGATCGACTCCACTAGAAGCCCTGTAGAACAGATCCATGAATTTAGTAAAGTTGCAGGGTACAAAATCAATGTACAGAAATCAGTTGCATATCTATACACCAATATTGAAGCAGTGGAAAGAGAAATCAAGAAACAGATCCCATTCAAAATTGCACAAAAAAATCATAAAATACTAGGAATAAACCTAACCAAAAATGTAAAAGACCTATATGATGAAAACTATAGAAAAATTATGAAAGCAATTGAAGAAGATACCAAGAAATGGACAAGCATTTCCTATTCATGGATCAGAAGAATAAACATTGTGAAAATGTCATTACTACTCAAAGCAATCTACACACTCAATGCAATCCCCATCAATATTTCACCTGCCTTCTTCTCAAAGCTAGAACAAGCTATCCTCAAATTTGTATGGAACCACACAGGACCCCAAAAAATAAAAGTAATTTTGAAGAAGAAAACTAAAACGGGAGGCATCACAATCCCAGACTTGAGCCTCTACTACAAAGCTGTCATCATCAAGACAGTATGGAATTGGCACAAAAGCAGACACATAGACCAATGGAATAAAATAGAGAACCCAGAACTGGGTCTACGAATGTAAGGCCAATTTATTTTTAACAAAGCAAGAAAGAGTATCCAATGGAAAAAAAGACTGCCTTTTTAGCAGGTAGTGCTGGGAGAACTGGACAGCAACATGCAGAAGAATGAAACTAGACTACTTTCTTACACCATACACAAAAATAAACTCAACATGGCTGAAGGACCTGAATGTGAGTCAGGAAACCATCAAAACCCTCGAGGAGAAAGTAGGAAGCAGCCTCCTTGACCTCACCTGCAGCAATTGCCTACTCGACACATCCCCAAAGACAAGGGAAATGAAAGCAAAAATGAACTATTGGGACCTCATCAAGATAAAAAGCTTCTGCACTGCAAAGGAAACAATCAAGAAAATTAATAGGCAACCGACAGATTGGGAAATGGTAGTTGCAAATGACATATCAAATAAAGAACTAGTATCTAAAATCTACAAGGAACTCACCAAACTCCACACCTGAAAAATGAACAATCCAGTGAAAAAATAGGCATAAGAAATAAACAGACACTTCTTCAAAGAGGACATCCAGATAGCCTACAGGCACATGAAACATCTTCAGGGAAATACAAATCAAAACCACACTGAGATACCACCTCATGCCAGTCAGAGCGGCGAAAATGAACAAATCAAGGGACTATAGATGCTGGCGAGGGTGTGGAGAAACGGGCACCTTCCTTCACTGTTGGTGGAAAGTAAACTGGTACAGCTGCTCTGGAAAACACTATGGAGGTTCCTCAAAAAACTATCAATAGAACTCCCTTCTGACCCAGCAATAGCACTGCTAGGGATTTATCCATGGGATACAGAAGTGCTGACACATAGGGGCACATGTACTCCAATGTTCATATCCGCACTGTCAACAATAGCCCAATCATGGAAAGAGCCTAAATGTCCATCACCTGATGAATGGATCAAGAAGATGTGGTATATACATACAATGGAGTGTTACATGGCAATGAGAAAGAATGAAATCTGGCCATTTGTAGCAAAGTGAATGGACCTTGAGGGTGACATGCTATGTGAAATAAGCCCGGAGGAGATGGAGAGATACCATATGTTTGAACTCATAAGTCTAACAGGAGAAACCTAATGGAGGACCATGGGGAGAGGAAGGGGGAAAGAGAGTTGGGGAGACAAAGGGACACAAAACCTGAGAAACTATTGAATACTGAAAACGAACTGAGGGTTGAAGGGGGGAGGGGGAGGGGGAAGGGTCATGGTGGTGATGGAGGAGGGCACTTGTGGGAAAGAGCATTGGGTGTTATATGGAAACCAATTTGACAATAAACTATTAAAATAAATAAGTAAATAAATCAATAAATAAAAATTACTAACAAAAAGAAAGAACAAAAATTCCACCAGCGTTTTTCTCAAAGCTAGAAGAAACTGTCATACAATTCGTATGGAACAACAAAAAATACCCGAATAGCCAAAGTAATTTAAAGAAGAAAACCAAAACACGAGGCATCACAATCCCAGACTTTAGCCTCTACTACAAAGCTGTCATCATCAAGACAGTATGGTATTGGCACAAAAACAGACTCATGGACCACTGGAATAGAATAGAGAACCCTGAACTGGACCCACAAGTGTATGGACATTTAATCTTTGACAAACCAGGAAAGAGTATCCAATGGAAAAAAGACAGCTTCTTCAACAGGTGGTGTTGGGACAGCTGGACAGCAACATGTAGAAGAATGAAACTAGACCACTTTCTTATGCCATACACAAAATTAAACTCAAAAATGGATAAAGGATCTGAATGTGAGACAGGAAACCATAAAAACCCTAGAGGAGGAAGCAGGAAATAGCCTCCCTGACCTCAATCGCAGCAATTTCCTCCTCGACATGTGTTCATAGGCAAGGAAATCAAGAACAAAAATGAACTATTGGGACTTCATCAAGATAAAAAGCTTCGGCAATGCAAAGGAAAGAATTAAAAAAACTAACAGGCAACCGACAGAATGGGAAAAGATAGTGGCAAATGGCATATGAGATAAAGGGCTAGTATCTAAAATATACAAGGAGCTCACTAAACTCCATACTTGAAAAATGAATAATCCTGTGAAGAAATGGGCATAAGTCCTGAACAGACACTTCTCCAAAGAGGACATCCAGATGGCCAACAAGCACATGAAATGATGTTTGGCATCACTCATCATCAGGAAAATACAAATCAAAACCACACTGAGATACCACCTCACACCAGTCAGAGTGGCTAAAATGAACAAATCAAGAGACTATAGACGCTGGTGAGGATGGGGAGAAACAAGCATCCTCCTACACTGTTGGTGGGAATGTAAACTGGTGCAGCCTCTCTGGAAAACAGTGTGGAGGTTCCTAAAAATAATTAACAATAGAACTCCCCTATGACCCAGCAATAGCACTGCTGGGTATCTTACCAAAGGATACAGAAGTGCTGGCCCATAGTGGCACATGTACCCCAACGTTCATAGTGGCACTTTCAACAATAGCCAAATCATGGAAAGAGCCTAAATGTCTATCAGCTAATGAATGGATCAAGAAGATGTGAGATACACACACACACACACACACACACACACACACACACACACACACACTATGGAATACTACATGGCAATGAGAAAATGAAATCTGGCCATTTGTAGCAAATCGATGGACCTGAAGGGAGTCTTGCTAAGCGAAATAAGTCATACAGAGAAAGAAAGATACCATATGTTTTCACTCATAGGTCTAGCAGGAGAATCCTAATAGGGGACCATGGGAAGGGGAAAGGGGAGGAGAGTTAGGGAGAGGGAATGAGGCAAATCTTGAGAGACTTTTGAATGCTAGGAACACACTGAGAGCTAAGGGAGGGGGGAAGGGGAAGGGGATGATTGTCGTAGAAGAGCACTGGGTGTTATATGAAAACCAACTTTGTAATAAACTATTTAAATAAAAAATAGTTTAGACCACCCACTGGGGCTCTCCTTGTGAAGCAGGAGTGGGATTCCACACTTGGTTCTGCTTCAGCTTCTCTTTCCCGAATCCTGTGGACAGGGAGAGAAGACTTTTCATTTGTCTTCTTAAGGGTGTAGGGGTTTATATTGGGTTTCAAGCCAGCATGATACCCAATTCAAGAGCACATGAAAGATGAAAAGGAAGTACAAGTAGCTCACAGCAGCATTGGTACTCAAGCTGTAAAGTCCCTAGTCTTTTGTCTTCTCTCTAGCCTGCAGAACAAGCTTATTGTTTGTTGTATAACTTGCAAGAAATTTTTTTGTATTTGTAAGGAAGTGTAGACAAGACCACCCATCAGAAAAAGTAAATCTCTACCATCTTGAACTGGGAAGAAATGTCTTTTACCTTTTAAAAAGATGAATAAAATGTGGCTTAGTGTGGGGAAGTGATTGACAGTCTCATTTAATTGCTGAGCTCAAATTAAAAGCCTATGTATTCTCCATTTCTTGAGGAAAAGTAATAGGAAGGCTACCTATCTATAATGACTAAAGTATTTCTCCAAACTTCCTTTGCAATATCTGGAATTAGATAATAATTTTTCCCTTGAATTGATGTCTGGGTGTCTTAAGTTATCCTTCCTAATGGTGAAAGATGTTTGCAACCCTTAGTCATTAACACTGTGGTGAAAATAATTTGTTTGGCCATGATAGTCACTTCCAGTTGGAGTCTATAATATTAAGTGAAAAGATAAAGGCTAATACTCCATGGGGCTCCACACTGTGGATCCCTGGAAAACAAGAAGTCAAAACAAGGCTGTAAGAGCCAGAAAGGGTGGCTTACAGGAGGAATGGGTGTTGGAAGAAGACAACTGAGCCTGATGCTACAAGTCTGAGGTTCAGGTGCTTAAGGTAGTACAAAGGACTGTCCCTATCCCTCAGGGAATACCACACTTACCCTCTACCTAGCCCAGCTTTACCTTCTTGTCGGTGGTTCTGTTATCGGGTACTTGAGTTGGTTTAGGTGTCTGTACTCTGTCTATCCTATTGCATATAAACCCTATGAGTATAGTGTTCTTGTCTGTTTATTGTACCTTGGCACCCAGAAATTGCCTCAAACACAGAGGCTGAGCTCCCTTTGCTCATCATTGGCGATGCTAACTCCAGGAAAATCAACACTTAACTATCATGGCCAGCATCCAGGTTCAGTTGAAAATGTGAAAATGGGGGCAAGGGGGAGATGGATAACGATGCAATTAAGGGGGACTGAACACAAGGCCCTAACTGCTGCAAGAGAGAGGGGACAAGCCTGGGGCAGTGGGAAGAGTACCATCCATCCCAGCATTTCCATCAGTCCTAGTCCTGAGGCTGAGAGGAGTACTTGAAGTTGGAGTAAGGGTATGGAGGTTTTCCGGATCTATTTCTTAGGGAATTAAGTCATCCTTGATAATCTAGACAACTTCAATTAGGTAAGATATGAGAATAAACAACATTAGCATGTCTAAAATAAGTATGCTAGACACTGAAGTAGACTTCCCATTACTGCTTAATTCTCAATTATTAATAATACAATTTCACAAGTGAAACAACTATATTTGGGGGGTAACTTCTCCAAAATCACACCATCACAGGTATGTGTTGGCATGAAGATTTTAAATCAGGTCACCCTGACTACAAAGTGGTCTCTACAACCCCTTCTCACTGTCCTACGGTTCACACCTCAGAGACTATGCTCAAGAAAGAGGTAGAACAATAATATTAAATGTAAGTATATATTTTTTGTAGACATAAATTTATTTTTTTTCCATAATATTTTATTGTCAAATTGTTTTCCATACAACACCCAGTGCTCTTCCCCTCAAGTGCCCTCCTCCATTACCACCACCTGTCTTCCCCCCTCCCCCCTCCCCCCAACCCTAAATGTAAGTATATTTAAAAGTATTAAGAATAACTGAAGACCATAAGAAAAGAATAGTATTAATTAAACAGGAAGATTTGAATACAGTGAAATAAAACTTTTAAAAATTAAAATGCACATATATTTTCATTGAATTAAAAAGGCAATAGTGGGATTAAGTATAGTAGTACTAGAAAGATCTGAAGATACTGGTCAGAATTCAATGCAGAGTAGAAGACAGAAAACATTTTTAAAAATTCATGTTCAGTGTGCCTGGGTGTCTCAGTTAATTAAGCATCTGACACTTTATTTTGGCTTGTGTCATGATTTCACCATTGTGAGATCAAACCCTATATCAGGCTCCACACTGGGTGTGGAGCCTACTGAAGATTCTCTCTCTCTTCCTTTCCCTTTGCCCCTCCCCACTTGTGCTCTCTCTTTCTCAAAAACCAAAAGTGATGATCAGCCAGAGATGAACTTGTAATGACCTTGGAGATTATCACTACCATACTTACCAAAAACAAAACAAAACAAAACAAAAAAAAACCCTCCCTTCCCCCAAAAAAACACACAAAACTGGATAAACTTGAACCTGTCAGAAAACTGAGGTCACATGGCAAACAATCCTGAAATCTGGAGAGACAGGCACATCCAGAGAGATACAGCACCCAATAATTGCTTACCTAGGGCTGTTACATAGGTTATGCCTCTGAAGTCATAAATTTGTAGAAACAAACGTCCTTTTGAGAACTTACTGGAGGTTGAATGTGGAGAAACTGAATGAAAAACAGCAAGGTTGCTTCAATATTAGGGGCTCTCATATCTCCAAGGCTCTTCCTCCTCTCTCTCTCTCTCTCTCTCTGTCTCTCTCTCTCTCTCTCTCTCTCTCTCTCTCTCACACACACACACACACACACACACCTATACACACAATAAATAGACTTAAAAAATAGCACAAATTCTCACACTAAAGACCTGCTATCTCAGCACCAGATATCCACTAAATATGTCTGCTTACAACAAAAATCACAAGGCAGGCCAAACCACAAGAACAGTTTGTTTGTTTTTTTTAATATAACACTATTTATTTCTTTTTAACATATGCAATTATTTTCCGTCATTTACAATGCAGTAGTTACAATGACACTCCAAACAGAAAAGCAAAGTAAAAAATCAAAACCCCAACTTCTATTTCATGTAATTAGACTTATACAGAAATTAGAAGGTTAAGTAACGACTAGTTAATCACCTAATTTCACAGCTATCTGAGTGGGAATCATTATATAGCAGCTTATCTATGATACATTCAAGATACATGATATAATTTATTACTTGCCCATAAGCTAAAACACAGCCTGCTTAATACCTTTCCTTAAATTCCACCTCTATACTACAGTATACTTGAGGTCCATGCAAAAAAAAGTAGCTACCTTTTATATAGGAAATGGATGATTATTAAGTCTTTGGTGCTGTAAAAGCAACTTCATTTAAACATAACCATCTCTACCACCAAAAAAAGAAGAGGAAAAAAAAATAAAGAAAATAATGAGGGAAAAACCTAAGACACACTCCCTAGGGGGGAAAACAGCATGTAATTTCTGTCCTTGACAGAATGTATTAAATAAACAAACACCACCAACAAGCAAAACAAGTACTACAATGTAAAAATATTAAAAAAACGAAAAACCTCTCACATGCAAAAATGAAAGATTGCACACAAAGAACTCACATCTTTTCAAGCTTCAATAGTAAATATTCTGCTACTATGTATTAAATACTGCATGGTTTGCCCAAGCTAAGATGAAACCGCATCATAAATCAATAAGCATTTTGTATTTCCTTTCATTATCTACTCAAAGTCATGCCTACTGCACCTCTAAACATTTCACTAAATCCAATGATACAGCAAACACTCCCAAAATAAACTTAGATTGTATTACAGTTTCATTTAACAGTATATAAAATGCTGTGTTGTGACATGTATCAATTATCCATTAGATACTGAAACAATTTTTCTTAAGCACTACTAACTGCTTGCTTTTCTTGAAGCTAGATCATTCTGAAAATTTCCTGTTAGACCTATGAGTGCGAACATATGGTTTCTGTCCTTCTCTGCCTGACTTATTTTGCTTAGCATGACACTCTCAAGGTCCATCCACTTTCCTACAAATGGCCAGATTTCATTCTTTCTCATTGCCATGTAGTACTCCATTGTGTACATATACCACATCTTCTTGATCCACTCATCAGGTGATGGGCATTTAGGCTTTTTCCATGATTTGGCTATTGTTGACATTGCTGCTATGAACATTGGTGTACATGTGCTCCTATGCATCAGCCCTTCTGTACCCCTTGGGTAAATCCCTAGCAGTGCCGTTGCTGGGTCATAGGGGAGTTCTATGAATAGTTTTTTGAGGAACCTCCACACTGTTTTCCAGAGTGGCTGCACCAGTTTACACTGCCACCAACAGTGTAGGAGGGTGCCCGAGTCTCCACACCCTCGCCAGCATCAATAGTCTCTTGATTTGTTCATTTAGTGACTCTGATTGGTGTGAGGTGGTATCTCAGTGTGGTTTTGATTTGTATTTCTCTGATGATGAGTGATGTTGAGCATCGTTTCATGTGCCTGTAGGCCATTTGGATGTCCTCTTTGGAGAAGTGTCTGTTCATGTCTTCTGCCCATTTCTTCACTGGGTTATTTGTTTTGTGGGTGTGAAGTTTGGTGAGTTCCTTGTATATTTTAGATACTAGCCCTTTATCTGATATGCCATTTGCAACTATCTTTTCCCATTCCTTCGGTTGCCTATTAGTTTTCTTGATTGTATCCTTTGCAGTGCAGAAGTTCTTATCTTGATGAGGTCCCAATAGTTCATTTTTGCTCTTGATCCCCTTGCCTTTGGGGATGTGTTGAGTAAGAAATTGCTGCATTTGAGGTCAAGGAGGTTGTTTCCTGCTTTCTCTTTGAGGGTTTTGATGGTTTCCTGTCTCACATTCAGGTTCTTTGGCCATGTTAAGTTTATTTTTGTGTGTGTTGTAAGAAAGTGGTCTAGTTTCATTCTGAATGTTGGTGTCCAGTTATCCCAGCACCACCTGCTAAAGAGGCAGTCTTTTTTTCCATTGGATACTCTTTTCTACTTTGTCAAAAATTAATTGGCCGTACATTCGTGTGCCCAGTTCTGGGTTCTCTATTGTATTCCACTGGTCTATGTGTTTGTTTTTGTGCCAATACCATACTGTCTTGATGATGACAGCTTTGCAGTAGAGGTGAAAGTCTGGAATTGTGATGTCTCCATTTTGGTTTTCTTCTTCAATATGACTTTGGCTATTCTGGGTCTTTTGTGGTTCCATACGAATTTGAGGATAGTTTGTTCTAGCTTTGAAAAAAATGTTGGTGCAATTTTGTTGGGTATTGCATTGAATGTGTAGATTGCTTTGGGTAGTAAAGATATTTTCACAATGTTTATTCTTCTGATCCATGAATAGGGAATGTTTTTCCATTTCTTGGTGTCTTCTTCAATCTCTTTCATAAGTTTTCTATAGTTTTCATCATATAGGTCTTTTACATCCTTGGTTAGGTTTACTCCTAGGTATTTGATGGTTTATTGTGCAATCGTGAATGGGATCATTTTCTTGATTTCTCTTTCGGCTGCTTCATTTTTGGTATATAGGAATGCAACTGATTTCTGTACATTGATTTTTTATCCTGAAACGTTACTGAATTCATTGATCAGTTCTAGAAGGCTTCTGGTGGAGTCAATTGGGTTTCTATGTAGAGTATCATGTCATCTGCAAAAAGTGAAAGTTTGACTTCTTCTTTGCCAATTCTGATGCCTTTTATTTCCTTTTGTTGTCTGATTGCTGATGCTAGGAATTCCAGCACTATGTTAAACAGCAGTGGTGAGAGTGGACACCCCTGTCGTGTTCCTGATCTCAGGGGGAAAGCTCTCAGTTTTTCCCCATTGAGGGTAATATTGGCTGTGGGCTTTTCATAAACTGCTTTTATAATGTTTAGGTAAGTTCCTTCTATTCCGACTTTCTCAAGGGTTTTTATTAAGAAAGGGTGCTGTATTTTGTCAAATGCTTTTTCTGCATCTATCGACAGAATCATATAGTTTTTTTCCCTTCTTTTGTTAATGTGATGAACCACATTGATGGATTTTTGAATATTGAACCATCCCTGTAACCCAGGAATGAATCGAACTTGATCATGGTGGATAATTTTTTTTATGTGCTGTTGGATTCAATTTGCTGGTATCTTGTTGAGTATTTTTGCATCTGTATTCATTAAGAACATTGGTCTGTAGTTCTCTTTTTTGTCTGGGTCTCTGTCTAGTTTGGGTATCAAGGTGATGCTGGCTTCGTAAAATGAGTTTGGAAGTTTTCCTTCTATTTCTATTTTTTGGAATAGTTTGAGAAGAATGGGTATGAGCTCTGCTTTAAATGTCTGGTAGAATTCCCCTGGGAAGCCATCTGGTCCTGGGCTATTATTCGTTGGGAGATTTTTGATAACGGATTAGATTTATTCACCAGTTATTGGTCTGTTCATGCTTTCTATCTCTTTCCATTTGAATTTTGGCAGTGCATGTGCATTTAGTAATTTGTCAATTTCTTCTGTGTTGTCCAGTTTGTTGGCATATAGTTTTTCATAGTAATCTCTGACGATTGCTTATATTTCTAAGGGATTGGTTGTAATAGATCCTTTTTCATTCATGATTTTGACTATCTGGGTGCTCTCTCTTTTCTTTCTGAGGAGCCTGGCTAGAC
>NC_043702.1:107487882-107515772 GCF_006229205.1 Suricata suricatta
CTCTTAGGACTGCCTTGGCTGCATCCCAGAGATTTTGGATTGTTGTATTTTTGTTTTCATTAGTTTCCATATATTTTTTAATTTCTTCTCTGATTGCCTGATTAGCCCAATCATTCTTTAGTAGGGTGGTTTTTAACCTCCATATTTTTGGAGGTTTTCCAGACTTTTTCCTGTGGTTAATTTCAAGTTTCATAGCATTGTGATCTGAAAGTGTGCATGGTATGATCTCGATTTGTTTATACTTATGGAGGGCTGCTTTATTCCCCAGTATGTGATCAGTCTTGGAAAATGTGCCATGTGCACTCGAGAAGAAGGTGAATTTCCTAACTTCAGGATGCACAGTTCTAAATATATCAGTTCTATCTATTCCAATGTGTCTTTCAGGTCCATTGTTTCTTTAGTGATTTTCTGTTTGATTGATCTATCCTTTGCTGTCAGTGGAGTATTAAAGTCCTCTGCAATTAGCACATTTTTGTCAATAAGATTGTTTCTTTCTGTGATTAATTGTTTTATGTATTTGGTGCTCTCAAATTTGGCACATAGGTATTTATAATTGTTAGCTCTTCCTGATGGAGAGATCCTGTAATTATTATATAATGTCCTTCTTCATCTCTTGTTACTGCCTTTACTTTAAAGTCCAGTTTGTCTGATATAAGTATGGCTACTCTGGGTTTCTTTTGGCTTCCAGTCACATGATAGATATTTCTCCATCCCTTTATTTCAACCTGAAGGTGTCTTCCGGTCCAAAATGATTCTCTTGTAGACAACAAATAGAGCTAAAACAAACAATCCTAAAATTTGTATGGAATCACAAAAGACCTTGAATAGCCAAAGCAATTCTAAAAAAGGAAATTAAAGCTGGAGTCATCACAATTCCAGAATTCAAGTTGTATTACAAAGCTGTAATCATTGAGATAGTATGGTACTAGCACAAAACAGACACTCTAATCAATGGAACAGAATAGAGAACCAGAAATGGACCTACAAAAGTATGACCAGCTAATCTTTGACAAAGCAGGAAAGAATATCCAATGGAATAAAGACAATCTTTTCAGAAAACGGTCCTGGGAAAACTGGACAGAGACACGCAGAAGAATGAACCTGGACCACTTTCTTACACCATACACAAAAATAAAATCAAAATGGATAAAAGACCTAAATGTAAGATAGGAAGCCTTCAAAATTCTAGAGGAGAAAACAGGCAGCCACCTCTTTGACATCAGCCATGGCAATTTTTTACTCAACACTACTCTGGAGGCAAAGGAAACAAAAGCAAAAATGAACAATTGGGACCTCATCAAGAGAAAAGTATTCTGCATATTGAAGGAAACAATCAGCAAAACTAAAAGGCAAATATGGAATGGGAGAAGATATTTGCAAATTTTATCAGATAAAGGGTTAGTATCCAAAAATCTATTAAAAAAAACTTATCAAATTCCACTCTCAAAAAACAAATAATCATGTGAAGAAATGGGCAAAAGGCATGAATAGACACTTTTCAATAGAAGACATCACTCATCATCAGGGAAATACAAATCAAAACCACAATGAGATAATATCTCACACCAGTCAGATGGCTAATATCAACAACTCATGCAACAACAGATATTGGCAAGGATGTGGAGAAAGAGTAACTGTTTTGCACTGCTGGTGGGAATGCAAACTGGTGCAGCCTCTGGAAAATAGTATAGAAGTTTCTAAAAAAATTAAAAATAAAACACTTCTGAGACCCAACAATTGTACAACTAAGAATTTATCTAGATTATGGGAAGAGTTCAAATGTCCATTGACTAATGGTTTTATATATATATATAAAATGCAGTATTACTTGATCAAAAATAATGGAATCTTGCCACTTGTGACAATGTGGATGGAACTAGAGAGTATTCATTATGCTAAGATAAATATGACAGAAAGATAAATATTATATGATTTCACTCATATGTAGAATTTAAGATAAGAAACATATGAATATAAGGGAAGGGAAGCAAAAATAAGATAAAATCAGAGAGAGAGACAAATGATAAGAGACTCTTAAACACAGAGAACAAACTGAGGGTTGATGGAGGGGTGTTGGGTTGGGGGATGGGGTAAATGAGCAAGAGGTATTAAGGAATACACTTGTTGGAATGAACACTAGATGTTATATGTAAGTTATGATTCACTGAAGTCTACTCCTGAGATCATCGTTACGCTATGTGAACTATTTTAAATTTAAATTAAAAATATAGTAAGATAAAAAAGAAAGACTCTTCCTGAAACTGATCAAATTAATATAGGAAAACATATAGATAACATCATACTTAAAGATGATCAAGTGAACACTTTTCTTAATGTGGCAAATAAAAGACAAGAATGTCCTCTCTCACCATGTCAATTCAGCATTGTCTTAGAGGTCCTATATAGATAATAAGCCAAGAAAAAGAAATAAGGGGAGCACAGTTTCATAAGGAAGAAATAAATCTACATTTATTCCCTGATGGCATTATCATCCATGTAGAAAACCACAGGGAATCTACAAAAAACTCCCAGAAATAACAAGCAAGTATAGCAAAATTGTAGGATACAAGATCAATGGACAAAATTGAATAGCTTTCCAATATACTAGTATTAAACAACTGGAATTTGAAATCAAGGAAACGGTATCTTTTATTCTTTTGTAGTAGTGCCAAGAAAGAAAGAAAGAAAGAAAGAAAGAAAGAAAGAAAGAAAGAAAGAAAGAAAGAAAGAAAAGGAAAGAAGGAAGGAAGGAAGAAGGAAGGAAAGAAGAAAGGAAAGAAGGAAGGAAAGAAGGAAGAAAGAGGAAAGGAAAGGAACAAAGGAAGGTAGGAAGGAAGGGATGGAGGGAGGGAAGAAAGGAGGGAGACTAATGTGTAAATCTAGCAAAATGTACATGGCATCTATATACAGAAAACTAGAAATACCAATAAAATAAACCCATACCTGAAATCTTATGCAAAAAGAAAAGCAAAATGGATCATAGACCTAAAAGTAAATACAAAAGTATAAAATGTCTTGAATAAAACATAGGGAAAAAATCTTTGTGACTTTGGATTTGGTAATGAGTTTTTTAGATAAAACTCTAAGAGCATGATCCATGTTCAATACATCAGTATAATTTATATTTAGCTTAATATAGGTTCATATGTGTGCAACTCAAAAATTTACAGATATATGTATATCCATAAAATAGCATATGCACATATATTCTCTTTCTTTGTCAGCTGAGAGGATCTGGAAGCAATTTTACTGCATAAGTATGAGCACATTCAGCGTCCAGATATTTATTGTACTACTATTCTCCACCATAAGAAACCAAGGACTCTTCATATAAATGACTGATTTTAGGTTAAACCAAGGAATATACAAAACATACCTGAAGCAACTTGTAGTGCCACAAGTTAAGAAAGTACTAAAACAATGTAAATTCTCATTAATAAGTATGTCAAAGGGGCATGAGAAGTCAACTTAAAGAACTACCAAAGTGGAAATATTTGTGCAGCTTAATAAAAAATGTTCTATAAGATTTTAGCCCAAAGTATAAAATAAATATCCATAAGTCCATACCCATATGAATAAGTTGTTGAATAAATAGGGAGGAGGAGTGACCAATACTCTGTGCAGAAAATTTCCAAAAAGTTGTATGTAGTTTTTCCTCCTCAAGTATGCAGAGTATTATTCTCCCCCTTTTAAATGTATGTTGTGCACAGTGGACTCCTAATGAAGACTCCAGTATGGAAAAGGGGGGAAACAGAGTAATTTTATAGTGGAAAAACCTAACACCTTTTCAGCCCACTGGTCAAGGTCAACACCAGCAGTGATAAGTCATGTTGATAGGACGGACATTTAATATGATGTAACATACCTCTGTGCTCTTTCTCCCCAAAATTTATAATGTTAGTCCAATTATGAGAAAAGCATCAGACAAATTACAGTCAAGGGCATTCTATAAAGTGCCCTCCCAGTACTCCTTGGGAATATGGATAGGAAACACTTTGACAACTCAGTTAATGTGCTTGATATAACAGATATAAGTAAAGCCCCATAAGTCAGAAAAAAAACAGAAGAAAAGGAAACCCAAAGAAAATCACTAAAAACACCCCTCCCAAATAAGAAAAAAAAAATAGAGGTATCTTTATATAAGAAAGATAGCTTAATAGTCATTTCATTATTTATATTCAAACAGCTATTTGTGAAGGATCATTCTGTGCAGACAATATTCTGTACTGTAGAAACAGCACAAAGAATGCACACAGATACCTCTGCTTCCAAACTTTTGGCACACTGGATAGAAAGACTGGTAATATGTCACTAGGTCAATAATATGGTGAACCCATTGATGATAAGTGCTATGGAGAAAAAGTAAGCAGGGATAAGGAAAGGCATTCGTTTTCAATCAAGTCTGCAAGGAAGGCACAGAAAACTAGTACTTGAAAAAAGGATAGGTAGGAAGATCATCAGGGGCAAAATATTGGGTTGGAAGTGGGCTTGCAGTCTTTGAGGAGCAGCCTGGAGGCTTGATACAGTCTACAAATCCATGGGTATCATTTTGACTGATGTAGGGTATGTGAGGGGGCTTTACCTGTTTAAAATGCATTCAGCTTTGGGGCGCCTGGGTGGCTCAGTCAGTTAAGCAGCCGACTTCGGCTCAGGTCATGATCTCACAGTTCGTGGGTTCCAGCCCCGCGTCGGGCTCTGTGCTGACAGCTAGCTCAGAACCTGGAGGCTGCTTCCGATTCTGTGTCTCCCTCTCTCTCTGACCCTCTCTTGCTCATGCTGTCTCTCTCTGTCTCTCAAAAATAAATAAAAGACAATAAAATAAAATAAAATAAAATAAAATAAAATAAAATAAAATACATTCAGCTTTAAATGGGAGGTCTGGACTGCATCAGAGATGGTGAATATGTAACATTCTCCCCTTCCTAGCACCCCAGGCAGTGTTAATTATTCACATTTTCTTTTCCAGTTGTGCCCTCACAATCCCATTGGCATCAACTGCTGCAATTCACTGTCACCTATTGATCAGGGATGACAGTTCCCTTCTAAAATGTGATGGCTTCCCTGAAGAGCACAAAGACCTGTCATCCAGGAGTGCTTTGGGAAAACTGGGACACAGGAATAGGTCAATTAGAACAGGGTGAGGGATCATAAGTCTAGCAGGAGAAACCTAATAGGGGACCATGGGAAGTGGAAACGGGGGCGGGGAAGAGTTGGGTAGAGAGAGTGGGCAAATCATGAAAGACTTTTGAATACTGAGAACAAACTGAGGGCTGAGAAGGGAGGGGGGAAGGGGAAGGAGATGATTGTCCATGGAGGTGGGCACTTGCTGGGAAGAGCACTGGGTGTTATATGAAAACCAACTTGGTAATAAACTATTTAAATAAAAAAAGAAAAGAAAAGAAAAAGAACAGGTTGAGGGAGGACTAAGTGGAACATCATGTATAGCAGATGAGCAGCTGTACGAAGTAGTGCAGCACATCCAAGATTGACGGGCCTTCCCCACAGAACACTCTGGAGATGCAGGAGATTCTGAGAAAACAGAGAGTGAATGTCCCCTCCTCCAATGTCTGTAAGCTCTAGCGCTAGAATCACTCATTTAGCCTCCCACATTGCCATGTCTTCCTTCTGTTTTACCCTCCTTGTATTTTCTTTAATGTAATAAGTTACCACAGATTTACTGCAAGGCGCCACTTTTATTGAAGGAACAAATGTGTTCTTCTTTATTTGCATTCTGGGCACTGATGAAATACAGTAATTATATCAAATGGCACCTTGAATGAGTTAGATTTGTAATTTCTCCCACTTTTATTTGGTTCAAGAATTAGAGAGATTGAAAATATTGTTGGAAGTATAAAATGGCAACTTAATTGGTGGTAAAATAAAACTCAGCACCACATATTAAAAGGCTTTCTCATTTATGTTAATATGCCCCTTCCCAGGGAGGATGAACAGGAATTATTTGATGCCTAGGGGAAAAGTAAGTTCCCTTTGTTACATAAACATAGCAGCAGCCTTTATATGCATATTTAATGAAAAATTAAGCAAATATCGCTGATTATGTAAAGGGCTAATATAAATAGTCTAGGTTGGCTGCATTCGTTCAAATCTAGAGTCCAAAAGACACTATAAATTCATCTATGACTCATTCCTCCTGCCTTGGTCTAAGAATCACCAAAAGACTTTGGATTTTAAACTACCTCTGGATTACACCCTGTGAATTTTTTTTCACCTGCATGATAAATATCTCTGATTGCTACTGGTCAGCATAGAGGAGGGAGAGGTGAATCATTTATTTAATATAGATAGATGACTACTTTCTGTGTGCCTGTCACTAAACTAGCTGCCAGGTACAGCATGGCAAATAATAAAGACATGGTCCCTGTCATTGTAGATCTCAGAAGCTAGGACAAGCCACTTAGGAGAAACCTGTTTCTGAGATTCAGACCACAAACATAATTATCAACCAGAGGATACAAAACAGTGATCATTGGACAGACTCTGGCCTCAAGTCATGATTTTTTGGTGTTCCTGGGGTTTATTGTAAATTGAATTTAAATGCCAAGAATAGACATTCAGTGTTTTTAAATGACAACTGTATTCATATGCCAAAAACTCACCTTTTTAAGATGTACAGTTTAGTGGGTTTTAGCATAGAGAGGTGTGCAGTCATCACCACTATTTAGTGGTTAAGATAGTTAAAGGCCCATCACCCTTTGAAGTAATGAAAATTCTGAACCCATTAGCAAATATCCTCTATATTCCTCTCTCTAGCCCAGGAAGTCCACTAATCTATCTTTTGTTCTTTATGGATTTGTCTATTACAGGCAAGTCATGTAAACAAAATCATACAATAATATTCTTTTATGACTGGCTTCTTTCACCTATCTTTTCAAGATTCATCCATGTTATAGCATGTATGAGGACTGTATTCCTCTTCCTTACAAGATAATATCTCATTCCTTGTAAAATATTGTGATTTATAATAAGAAACAGGTCTTTGTGACAATTTCTGGCACAGAGCTTCTAAAATCCGTGGAATATCCTAAGTTGGGAAACCAAAAGTATGTCTTTTGTTATGTTAATGAGGGGACTTTTCCAGAAGCATCTCAAGATGTCTGCTGGGAGAATGAACCACAAAATTGGAGAATTGGAAGTTTTAGTCCCACCTTCCAGGTCTCTGATGAAGTAGGGTGGGGGCAGAGAATGAGTGGGCCTGAACTGGTGCTAGAGACCAAGTTAAATTCCCAATGATTCCTATGTATTTTATGCTTTTTTGTGTAATCCTGAATGGGATCTGTTTCTCAATTTCTCTTTCTGCTGCTTCAATATTGGTGTATAGGAATGCAACCGATTTCTGTACATTGATTTTGAACCTGCAACTTTACGGAATTCATTGACCAGTTCTAGAAGGCTTCTGGTGGAGTCAATCGGGTTTTCCATGTAGAGTATCATGTCATCTGCAAAAAGTGAAAGTTTGACTTCTTCTTTGCTGATTCTGATGCCTTTTATTTCCTTTTGTTGTCTGCTGATGCTAGGACTTCCAACACTATGTTAAACAACAGTGGTGAGAGTGGACACCCCTGTCGTGTTCCTGATCTCAGGGGAAAAGCTCTCAGTTTTTCCCCATTGAGGAAGACAATGTAAAAACCCATATGATGAAAACTATAGAAAAATTATAAAAGAAATTGAAGAAGACACCAAGAAATGGAAAAACATTCCCTGCTCATGATTTGGAAGAATAAACATTGTGAAAATGTCATTACTACCCAAAGCAACCTACACATTCATCGCAGTCCCCATCAAAATTGCACCAGCATTCTTCTCAAAGCTAGAACAAGCTATCCTCAAATTCATATGGAATCACAAAAGCCTCCGAATAGCCAAACTCACATTGAAGAAGAAAACCAAAACGGGAGGCATCACAATCCCAGACTTTAGCCTCTACTACAAAGCTATCATCATCAAGACAGTATGGAATTGGCACAAAAACACACATAGACCAATGGAACACAATAGAGAACCCAGAACTGGGCCCACAAATGTAAGGCCAATTAATTTTTAACAAAACAGAAAAGAGTATCTAATGGAAAAAAGACTGCCTCTTTAGCAGGTGGTGCCGGGAGAACTGGACAACAACAAGCAGAAGAATGAAACTAGACTACACATACACCATACACAAAAATAAACTCAAAATGGCTGAAAGACCTGAATGTGAGATAGGAAACCATCAAAACCCTCGAGGAGAAAGTAGGAAACAGCCTCGTTGACCTCAACCGCAGCAATTTCCTACTCGACACATCCCCAAAGGCAAGGGAAATGAAAGCAAAAATGAACTCTTGGGACCTCAACAAGATAAAAAGCTTCTGCACTGCAAAGGAAACAATCAAGGAAACTCATAGGCAACTGACAGAATGGGAAAAGGTAGTTGCAAATGACATATCCAATAAAGGGCTGGTATCCAAAATCTACAAGAAACTCACCAAACTTCACACCCGAAAAACAAATAACCCAGTGAAGAAATAGGCAGAAGACATAAACAGACACTTCTCCTAAGAGGACATCCAGATGGCCTACAGGCACATGAAACGATGCTCAACATCATTCATCATCAGAGAAATACAAATCAAAACCACACTGAGATACCACATCACTCCATTCAGAGTGGCTAAAATGAACAAATCAAGAGACTATAGATGCTGGCGAGGGTGTGGAGAGACGGGCACTCTCCTACACTGTTGATGGGAATGTAAACTGGTGCATCCACTCTGGAAAACAGTGTGGAAGCTCCTCAAAAAACTATCCATAGAACTCCCTTATGACCCAGCAATAGCACTGCTATGGATTTACCCAAGGGATACAGAAGTGCTGATGCATAGAATCAAATGTACCCCAATGTTCATAGCAGCACTGTCGACAAGAGCGAAATCATGGAAAGAGCCTAAATGTCCATCACCTGATGAATGAATCAAGAAGATATGTATGTATACATATATATATATAAACTATTTGAAATGGAAAAAAAAATTCCCAATGATTCTATCAATAATGCCTATGTAATAAAGCCTCTATTGAAAAAGAATTTTTTTGTTTTTTTTTATTTTTTTATTTTTTAAAATACTTTATTGTCAAATTGGTTTCCATACAACACCCAGGGCTCTTCCCCACAAGTGCCCTCCTCCATCACCACCACCCCTTTCCCCCTTCCCCCTTTCCCTTCAACCCTCAGTTCATTTTCAGCATTCAACAGTCTCTCAAGTTTTGCATCTCTTTCTCTCCCCAACTCTCTCTCCCCCTTCCCCTCCCCCTGGTCCTCCATTAGGTTTCTCCTGCTTTCCTGTCAGACCTATGATGCAAACATATAGTTTCTGTCCTTCTCTGCCTGACTTATTTCGCTTAGCATGACACCCTCAAAGTCCATCCACTTTCCTACAAATGGCCATATTTCATTCTTTCTCATTGTCATGTAGTACTCCATTGTGTATGTATACCACATCTTCTTGATCCACTCATCAGGTGATGGACATTTAGGCTCTTTAAGGTTAAATGTTTTACATTTAACATTAAAATTTTTAAAATGTCTTCTAGGGGCTCCTGGGTGGCTCAGTCAGTTGAGTGTCTGGCTTCAGCTCAGGTAATGATCTCGTGGTTCGTGGGTTCGAGCCCTATGTTGGGCTCTGTGCTATGTGCTGACAGCTCAGAGCCTTGAGCCTGTCTTTGGATTCTGTCTCCCTCTCTCTCTAACCCTCCTCCGCTCACGTTGTCTCTCTCTCCCTCTCAAAAATAAAGAAATAAAACATTAAAAAAATGTCTTCTATATAGACATTGGTCCCTGTTGGCCAGTAGTCTTTCTCAACAGCCAACACAGTGCAATTGGCCTATCACATCCATTTCTTCCTTCAGTGGAGAAACCCATCTTCTCCTAGTGGAGGGCAGATATAATAGTGGGTTGCTCAGATGCCTCATTTTGCATATATTTTTAAATGAAACAAAGGAATCCGGGCACCTACATGGTTCAATAGGTTTGAGCATCCAGCTTTGGTTTAGGTTTGAATTCAGGGTTCATGAGTTCAAGCCCTGCATCTGGCTCCCTGCTGTCAGCACAGAGCTTGCTTTTCATCCTCTCCCCTCACCTCTGTCCCTCCCTCACTCCCCGCTCACTTTCCCTCCAAAAAATAAATTAAAAAACAAACAAACAAACAAACAAAACCAAAGGAGTATTTAGAAAGTTAAACAGGTGAGATAAGGTGGCAAAAGTGTAAATCCTGGCACAGGCTGAATGTGCTCTATCTTGACTGGTAGGAAAGTATTCTGGACCCAATGCCCATTCTTGTGTGGCTAAGTGGGGATTCTGGGACTACATACATGAAACTATCGTTCCAACAATTTCCAAATACATAAAATACTAATACATTGATTGCTGAACATAGGTTTATGTACTTCTACCTTCTTATTACAGAGAAACTAAAATATTTGGATTCATTAATAAACATGTTTTGTGCCACATGGAAAATTTACCTATGAGAAAGGATATATTTCTAGGAATTATTAAATGTATTCACAAATTTGCCAATCTACAGAATGCTGCTGGTACAGACAGTCTACAATTGCTTACTTACTTTTCACTAGAAATTAAGTTCTCTATGGGTTAAGAATCCTAATCAATATATGTAATTGAAACTACTAGAAATAAGAGAGACAACTTTGTATGCAGGGGGGAAAATTACCTTGGGGTAGAAAATGTATGAAATATGAAAAGTCATTTTTGAAGGGAAAATATCTGCAGAATAACTGGCTATTCAGAATGAGAAAGAAGAAAATAAAAAACAAAAACTAAATGGATATAGAAAATGGAAAGCAGAAAGTCTTATGTTGTCAAGTTGGCTAAAATATAATGAATTTGTGAAGTTTCTTTTAATAAACCTTACTATCAGTAGTATGCCTATGCAAAATTGAAATGTAATTCTCTCTTACTTAATAATAGGAAAACAGTTTCTTGAACTACTTTTCTATTCTTGGTAAGAGACTATGAAAATTTTTACTTTACTTTTTGGGTAATTTGTCTTTAATCAAAATAATTTTCTTTACATCATGTTGTCATTATCAGGTCTTTTATTATTTACATGAATAAAAATTCAGCTCTTTCCCAAGGTTTTTCAAAAGAGCTAAAGTTTTATACAACAGTTTAACTTTCTGTATTTGCCTTAGAAGCTTTTGTCATTTTGGTTTACTAGGTAAACAAGAGTATTAAAATCTTTTGATTTTTTTTTTTTACAAACTTACCATAATTAAATCCTGAATGAGTTTTTAACCTTGGGGTAACTTTAGGAATTACCAAACGGTCCCTGTAACATCTCAAAATATTTTTCTCTCTCTTTGTAAAAAGAGATGTTAAACTGAATAGATTTATTTTAACAAATCCAAATATTGTTAAATTACACAGGAAAAAATGCCAAATAAGAAGTGATCCTAAACATTCTCTAGGTTATATTTGTATGGATATATGTTATTGGTGTAAGTATTCCAGAAATTGTATGAAATTTTCAGAAATCTGATATGTCTTGGTGTAATGTTACCACTCATCATTGTAGTTGTCTTAAAACATTGTATGTTACAGAAATAAAGGCACTTCCTTGTATTTCATTATAATCTAACCAGATACTGTTTTACTCTGATATTTTTACACAAGTGCTTCCTCTTTAAAAAGATTTATGGAAAGGATTCTGACAAGCACATGTTTCTGATATTTTTAAGATCATACTACTGAACAAGGTGACATTTTTGAGAACTCTAATCATAGGTTCATAACACTGCTAACTCAATATCAAATATTAATCAGGAATTAATTTACATGGGACTAAATGAACTGATCATTATCATTAGAATTTTTGTTTTTACGGAGAGTGGTTGAGCAGTTGAGAGACAGAGGGAGAGAAGAGATAAAGTGAGGGAAAGAGAGAGATAGAGTCTTAAACAGCCTCCATGTCCAGCATGAAGCCCAACATAAGGCTAAATTCACAAACCATGAGATCATGACCTGAAGCAAAATCAAGAGTCAGCCACTTAACTGACCAAGCCACCCAGATGTCTCTGAGATTATATATTTTATAACTTCTTCAATGCTGGTTCTTCAATGTTTTGTATTCCATATTTAAATAACTTTTCTCTTTTAAGCTCCTTATAACTTACAGTAATTGATAAATTCTCCTCTTAGAAACAAAAATTGCATATTTTTATTCACTCTGTGATCCCTATAGTATTCAAAAACTCTTATTAAATATTTCTAATTTTTATGATAATATAGGAACTTTTATAAGTTCAGTAAGAATCCAGTGTAACAAAACACAACTGAGCAAGTCCTTGGCTTCATGTCTCAGCCCAAAGAGGCTTTAAAAAATCTCACCTGATATTCTTTATTACCTGACAGTTTTAAGAAACCAAGATGGACTTTATGGAGCTAATAAAATCCTTTAACTATCACCGAAATTTAACTGAAATATAATATTTGAGAATACTGTTAATTCTTGAACAACATGGGGGTTAAGGGCACCCCCACTCCCACACAATTGAAAATTCATGTGTAACTTTTGGCTCTCCCCAAAAACCTTAACTACTGATGGACAACTGTTAACTGAAAGGTTTACCAATAACATAAACAGTTGATTAAAACATATTTTGTGACTCTGTGTTATTTCATGTCGTAACTCATGAAGAAGAAAAATACGTTGACAATACTATCCTGTATTTATTTTTAAAATCTGAATATAAGTGAATCTGCACAGTTCAGAGTGTTGTTCAAGGGCCACCTGTATGCTTTAAATCATTATTCTTGGTAAATAATCAAGCCTAGTTTAACAAGACTAGGCTTATTTTGCAGACAAGTGTGTCTTACTGTGATTGTCTCTACTGGAAATTGGGAATAATTAAAGAAATGAAACTTAAGTTATAGTAGAAAACTATAACACACCTTTGCGGATATCCGATTCCACTCCTATTCACTGTCTTTGAGGTTTTGCTATTTATCTGCAAAATTGACTGGATCCTAAATTCTTCAGATATCCTCCAATATTTCTAAATTAACATTTTAAATTTTCTTCCACCTTTTTGATCTGGAATCACTAAGACCAAAATTTCCATTTTCCAGTAGCTCTGCAAGCTGAAGCTGGATTATTCAATATAAACTTCATAGACATCATCCCAATAGCTCATATATGGGCACCCTTTGGGCCTGCTGCCATGTGAACCACTCAGAAGGTTCACCAGTACATTTAATGACATCACCAGAAACATTCAAATTACAAAAGATACTTTGTAAGGATGCAGGTCTGAATCAAACTTACTCCATGACAGGCTTCAAGTTTCCCCTCTGACCTTGGAGGCCTTGATGTTGGTTTCTCAGAATCATTAGACAATAAAAGGGCACACATTGCCCAAGGCAGGAGGGACCACCCTTGTAACACCCAATCAGGAAAGGCCAGCTAACACCCTTAACATTTCTAAGGGCAGGCCTAGAGATAGAGGCTATGGGTAATCACTTATTGCTTAGGGCTGGTTACACCCTATGTGAGGGTCTTGGGTCCTGGGTCCACTCTGTAATTGGTTAACACTCTAAATGCTGTGATTGGGTCCTGCCAAAAGTAGTGAACACTCTGGACAATGTGTATGGTTGAAGTTGCTACCAATGATGTTATGCTATAATGATTGGACCCCTGTACCTGTGTCACAATTTCCTGTAACTCCCCCTTCCCAAATCCATAAAAGCCCTACCCCACCTTTGTTCAGGGCTCTCAGCATGGATCCACTGTGCCGGTAAAGTCTGTGAGCCCGAGTTTAGGCCCCAGCCAGCCTAAGCTCGTAATAAAGCCCTTTGCTTTTGCATGCGTGACTTGGTCTCCCTGGCGGTCTCTGATTTGGGGGGACAATATTAAAATCTTGGGCATAACAACTTTAAGTACAATGTCTAGGAACCCAACATCTGGAATTCTTGGCTCATTTTCCTCTAGGCTCAGAAACTGACTAGTCTACTATAACTAGACTGTTTTTCTTTTGATTCCATAGTAATGCCTCTTAATAAACTAGCTTGCTCACACCCTATAGGCCTCACTTTGGGAGTCCACCTGCAACACCACCTCCTGAAATGAGAACCAACTGTTTGATGAATTGACCTTTCTCAAGAGAAAAAATTGGTTCAATGAGACGGAGCAATTGACAAATTCAACTTCTAGACTATAAAATTTATTAAAGAAATTTCAAAGGCAGGGAATAAAGGGTAACAAATATGCCATCCCAAAATATTCATTTTTAGCATAAGGATTGTTTTGAGCTGATAAGTTGGTTTTAGAAAGTAGAATTTAAATTATTTGTTGGCTACACCAGGAGAATTCTGTGCCATAGCATTTACTTTCTGCTGTATTCAGATGAACACATTTGGCATTATAAAAACTTAAATACAAATATTACTTGTCACTTGACTAAAACAGATTGATAATTTGTCAGGTACATTCTTAGATTTATCTGGTACCAATTGGTTTGGTACATGGGGGCTCTAGCTAATAAATATACTTCAATCTATTGGTATCCTTCTCTTGAGAGTCATTATTTTATTCTCCCTAGTGCACTGGATTCTCTCAAGAGCCAGCAGCAGTATATCAGATTGTCTCACTGTGCTGGGAGAAACAGAAACAAAATAAACAATGAGATAAAAAGCAGAAACAATTCTTCCATGGAAATGACAGCATACAAATGAATTTCATGACAAGACAAGAGCAATTTAATCTAATGATGCCTGAGAGTGGTGCTAATACCAAATTTTTGGTCAATCTCTTAGATATGAAAGGATGATCAAAAGGGATAAATTATTAATGTAATTAAATGAGGAGGTCATTAGAATGGAGTGCTACTAATGCCATGGTAACTCATATAAACAAAACTTAAGCTAGAATCAATGCACTGAAATCTTAGAAAATGAAACCTAAGAATAACCAATTACAAACTGCCAACCAAGCTTTCCATCCAAAAGTAACTGTTAAAACTATAAATAATCAATAATCTCTGGCTTTGCTTCCACATCAAAGTATGCTCAAATAAACTCTTTAAAATTATAATTTACTTCAGTTTATCTTTTAACACTTTAATCTCTATTTTTTTCTTTCTAGTTGCCTTGAGTTTACTTTGCTCTTTCTTTTTTCTAGTTTCTTGAAGTGGAAGATTGGATTATTGACTTTAGTTCTCTTCTTTTTGATATGAGCAATAACAGCTATCAGTTTCCTCTGAGTACTCTTTTTGTTGCATTCTATAAGTTTTGGTATATTGTGTTCCAGTTCTCATCTATCTCAAAGAATTTTCTAATCACGTTTATGATTTCTTTTTTGATCAGTTGTTTATTTAGGACTATGTTGTTTTGTTAATTGACCAAATTTTCTCCTTCTATTGCTTTCTAACTTTATTTCATTGTACTTATTTACATTTATTGAGTTTTATTTTATTGTCTAGCATTTGTTTATTTTTTCACATAAACTTGAGAAGAATGTGTATTCTAATTTGGTATAGTATTATGGTGGTCTGTTAAAGCCCTCAATTTCTTTGCTGATGATCTTTCCAGTTTGACTATCAATAATCAAAAGTGTGTTGTTGAAGTTTCCAACTATTATTGTTGAATGATCCACTTCTCTCTTAAATTCTGTCAGTTTCTGCTACATATATTTTGATGCTCTGTTGTTAAGTATGCAATACATACCTATTTTCAATACCTATATTTTCTTGATACATTGAACCTTTATTTTTATAATATTTTTTGTCTTAGTATGTATTTCTGTCTTAAAATTTATTTTGACAGATGTTAGCATAGTCAATTTAAGTCACATTTGGTTGCTGTTAGGATGATATATTCATCTCCATTCTTTTACTTCCAACATATTTATGTCTTTGAAACTAAAGTGTGTCTCTTGTATGCAGCATATACTTTAAGAAGTTTCTATCCATTTTGCCATTTCATGCCCTTTAATTGGAGAATTCAATCCATCTTTATTTAATAAGATTACTGATAATGTAGGATTTACATCTCATACTTTGTTATTTATTTTCTATATGTAACATATTTTTTGTTACTCTACTTCCATTATTACCATCTTTGGTGTTAAATATATGTTCTCTATTGTACCATTTTTTTTTGTTTTTTACTATGTATTTTTGAATAATTTTTATTGGTTGCCCTGAAGATTGCAATTAATATCTTAATGTATAGTAGTCTAATTTGGATTAGTATCAATTTAATTTCAGTAGTATAGAATAATTTTACATAGATAGATAGATTGATCCTATCACCACCTTTATTCTAGTATTGTCACAAAATTATCACTTTATTCGTTGTGTGTTTATCAGTATAAATCAGTAACTATTGCTTTGTGTAGTTAACTTTTAAATCATCTGATTTAAAAATGCAAAAATGTGCATTAATACCATCTTATATTTACTTATGCGGTTACTTTCACTGGGTTTCTTCAATTTTTTAATGTGTACTCTATCCTTTTACTTGAGCCTGAATTACTCCCTTTAATATTTCTTATGGGTGGGCAGCAAGATGGCTGAGAAGTAAGGAGCCCCATTACCTCTGTCTACCCGCAATTATCAAACTGAGAAGAATTTAAAAGCCACAGCTTTCTGATCTCCAAGAACAGAGGTGTGCTGACAGACCCTTTATAGACAGCAGTCTCATGGTTGCCTGAGTGAGTGGGAGCTGGGACCAGAGACTTTAGGGGAGGGAGCGCTGGCTGGGAGACAAAGCGCCCAGAGGCTTGGCGCTGGGACCCCAGAAACACGTGTGTCCCTAGGCGCACCGCTCCAGGGACTGCCACACGGCGGGGCAGCTGTGAGACCAGAGGCGCACACTTCCCTGGACAGCCGTGAGGGCATGAGGAGGCCAGGTATCCAGAGGCACACAGACCTTCACAACAGCACAGGGCACCACCAGGCAAGGCAGCAGAGAAACCGGGGGGGGGGGGGGGGGGGGGGGGGGGGGGGGGGAAGAGAAGTAGAAACTGAATCACTCACAGCATAATCCCTGCAGAGGAAAGATTTAGCCTGGGAATGAGAGCTGCTGAGTGTGGCAGCTAACTGACTTCAGGTGGAGCCGGAGGGAAATTCTGACTTCACAATCCCACTATTCAATCCTGACCAGAAAGCCGCCCTCTTGCAGGAGATTTTAACTGTGATGGCAATACTGAGTGCGTGGGCAAGGACTTAGAAACCAGGCAGAACTTAAAAAACAGAAACAATTAGACCCGCCTGAGGCACAAGGAGGTTGGATTCAAGAAAGTGGCTGGCAACGCATGGCCACCTGCAGCCATTCTTCTCCCAGCATCCACCAAGGCGGGGCCTCAGAGAGCAGCCCCTGAGACCTGACCTACCTACAACAAGCCACACCCATCTGCGCTGGAGAGCTGCTGTGCTTTTGCTTATTACCTCTATTTTTTTTCTTAATATTTTTACTCTTTACTTTTTTCCCCTGTCTTCTCTGTACTATTTTTCTATTTCCTTCTTTTCCCCCTTTCCCTCTGGAGTCTGGGAAAGACCAACATTTAGGCACTGCTGTGCCTAGATCAACTCTTACCATACAGATAGTTTTTTCTTTACTTTATCCGTATCTCCCCACCTCCCACCCCTCACAGGTTTTAAGCTCTCAGACTGTCCTTTATCTCTGACTGTCACTATCCCCCCCACTCCCTGCCTGCTTTTTTTTCTTTTTGTGTTTTTCTTTTCTTTTTTGCCCCTCTCTTTTCTTTCCTGTTCCTTTTTTTTCTTTCCCCTTTTGGTTTGCTTCTTTACTTGTTCTATCAGTACATTTGTGTGTTTGTGTTCTCTTGTGTTTGTCTGTCTGTTTTCCTTCTCAGGGCTATCTCAAGAAACAACCCAAAGCACACATAGTGGAAAGTCCCAAATATCCCTGAGTAGGGAAATAATCAAAGGCATAACAAGAGAAACTGAGAGACACCATTAAAAGAACATCTCCTGAAATGACAGAAATAGTCTCTTTATATAGAGGAATACTAATAAATGCACAGTGCAGAATGAGCTTTTAAAATGGTCAAGAGACATAAAGCTAACCAAAATGATGATGAAAGAACTCTCCTCCAAAGGAAATCCAGGAAGAAATCACAGCTACAGAACTGCTCAAAAGAGACACAAGCAACATAACTCAATAAGAATTTAGAACGATTGTCATAATATTAATCACTGGGCTTGAATAAAGCATAGAAGTCATCAGAGAAGATATTGATAAAAGACTAGGAAACTTCAAAATAACTGTGATGAGTTAAAAAAAAAAGGCGATAAATGAGATGAATGATTAATGGAGGCTGCCACTGCACAATTTGAAGAAGCAAAGAGAATAGGTGAATTAGAAGACACAGTTATAGCAAAAGAGGAGGCCAAGAAAAAGAGAGAGAAAATGATTCTGGAGAACTAAAGGAGAATCAGAGACCTCAGTGATACAAACAAATGGAACAATGTCCATATCATAGGAGTTCCTGAAGAGGAAGACAAAGACAGAGTGCTTGAAGGCGTGCAGGACTAAATTATACATGAAATATTCCCCAATCTGGGGAAAGAGAAAGACACTGAAATTCAAGAGACATAACGAACTCCTCTAAGATGTAACATACACCGACTTTCAGTATGACATATCATAGTGAAACTGGCAAAATATAAAGATAAAGAGAGACTTATGAAAGCAGCTAGGGAGAAAAAAGTCTTAACATACAAAGGAAAACCTATCAGAGTGGTTACAGACCTATCTACTGAAACTTGGCAGGCCAGAAAGGAATGACAGGAAGTCTTCAATGTGATGAACAGGAAGAATATGTAACCAAGAAACCAAGAATTCTTTATCCAGCGAGTCTGTCATTCAAAATAGAAGGAGAGATAAAAGTGTTCCCAAATAAACAAAAGCTGAGAGAATTCATCACCACCAAACCAGCTCTACAAGAAATCATAAGAGAGACTCTATGAGGGAAATGTAGCAAGCAATAAAGGTGGCAGAGACATCAATAAAAACATGCACTTTACAGGGAACACAATGAATCCAAAATGACATTTTTCAATAATAACACTGAATGTCAATGGACAGAGTGCTCCAGTCAAACGACACAGGGTAGCAGAATAGATAAAAAACCAAAACCCATCTATTTGCTGTCTACAAGAGACTCACCTTAGACCTGAACATCTTCAGATTGAAAGTAAGGGGATGGAGAAATATCTACCATGACTGGATGCCAAAAGAAAGCTGGAGTAGCCATACTTATTTGGGACAAACTGGATTTTAAAATAAAGGCAGTAACAAAAGATGTAGAAATACATTACATAATAATTATAGGGTCTCTACATAAAGAAGAGCTAACAATTATAAACATTTATGCACCAAATTTGGCAGCTCCCAGATACATAAAACAATTAATCACAAACAGAAGCAATCTTTATATTAGTTTATTGTCAAATTGGTTTACATATAATACCCAGTGCTCCTCCCCACAAGTGCCCTCCTCCATCAACATCAACTCTTTTCCCCCCTCCCTCTTCCCCTTCAACCCTCAGTTCATTTTCAGCATTCAACAGTCTCTCAAGTTTTGCATCTCTTTCTCTCCCCAACTCTCTTTCCCTCTTCCCCTCCCCCTGGTCTTCCATTAGGTTTCACCTGTTCCCCTGTTAAACCTATGAATGAGAACATGTGGTATCTACCCTTCTCTACCTGACTTATTTCACTTTGCATGACACTCTTGGGGTCCATCCACTTTCCTACAAATGGCCAGATGTCATTCTTTTCCTTCCTATGTAATACTCCATTGTATATATAAACCACATCTTCTTGAACCATTCATCAGGTGATAAACATTTAGGAACTTTCCATGTTTTGGCTATTGTTGACAGTACTGCTATGAACATTGGGGTACATGTGCCCCTATGCATCAGCACTTCTGTATCCCTGGGGTAAAACCCTAGCAGTGCTATTGCTGGGTCATAAGCGAGTTCTATGGATAGATTTTGAGGAAACTACACACTGTTTTCCAGAGTGGCTGCACCAGTTTCCATTGCCACCAACACTAATGGAGGGTGCTCATCTCTCCACACCCTCGCAAGCATCTATAGACTCTTGGTTTGTTCATTTTAGCCACACTGACTGGTGTGAGGTGGTATTTCAGTGTGGTTTTGATTTGTGTTTCCCTGATGATGATTGATATTCAGCATCGCTTCATGTGCCTGTAGGCCATCTGGATGTCCTCTTTAGAGAAGTGTCTGTTTATGTCTTCTGCCCATTTCTTCACTAGTTTGTTTTTTGGGTGTGGAGTTTGGTGAGTTTCTTGTAGATTTTGGATACTAGCCCTTTTCTGATATGTCATTTGCACGTACGTTTTCCCATTCCGTAGGATACCTATTAGTTTTCTTGATTGTTTCCTTTGCAGTGCAGAAGCTTTATATCTTGATGAGGTGCCAAGAGTTCTGTTTTGCTTTCATTTCCCGTGACTTTGGGGATGTATTGAGTAGGAAATTGCTGTGGTTGAGGTCAAGGAGGTTGTTTCCAATTTCTCCTTGAGGGTTTTGTTGGTTTCCTGTCTCACATTCAGGTCCTTCTGCCATTCTGAGTTTATTTTTGTGTATGGTGTAAGAAAGTGGTCTAGTTTCATTCTTCTGCATGTTGCTGTCCAGTTCTCCCAGCACTACCTGGCAAAGAGGCAGTCTTTTTTCCATCGGATACTCTTTCCTGCCATGTCAAAAACTAATTGACCATACGTTTGTGGGCCCAGTTCTGGGCTCTCTATTCTATTCCATTGGTCTCTGTGTCTGTTTCTGTGCCAATATGACACTGTCTGGATGATGACAGCTTTGTAGTAGAGGCTAAAGTCTAGGATTGTGATGTCTCCCATTTAGGTTTTCTTCTTCAATATTACTTTGGCTATTCGGTGTCTTTTGTGGTTCCATACATATTTGAGGATAGTTTGTTCTAGCTTTGAGAATAATGTTGATGCAATTTTGATGGGGATTGCATTGAATGTGTAGATTGTTTGGGGTAGTAATGACATTTTCACAATGTTTATTCTTCCGATCTCTTTCATAAGTTTTCTGTAGTTTTCATCATATAGGTCTTTTACTTCTTGGTTAGGTTTACTCCTAGGTATTTGATGGTTTTTCGTGCAATCGTGAATGGGATGAGTTTCTTGATGTCTCTTTCCACTGCTTTATTATTAGTGTATAGGAGTGCAACTGATTTCTGTACATTGACTTTGTACCCTGCAACTTTACTGAATTCATTGATCAGTTCTAGAAGGCTCCTGGTGGAGTCTGCCTGGGTTTCATGTAGAGTATCATGTCATCTACGAAAAGTGAAAGCTTGACTTCTTCTTTGCCAATTCTGATGCCTATCATGTTCTTTTTTTGTCTGGTTGCTGATGCTAGGACTTCCAGCACTATGTTAAACAACAGTGGTGAGAGTGGACACCCCAATCGTGTTCCTGTTCTCTGGGGGAAAGCTCTCAGTTTTTCCCCCGTGAGGAAGATATTAACTGTGGGCTTTTCATAAACTGCTTTTATAATATTTAGGTAAGTTCCTTCTATTCCGACTTTCTCCAGGGTTTTTATTAAGAAAGGGTGCTGTATTTTGTCAAATGCTTTTACTGCATCTATTGACAGGATCATATGGTTTTTATCCTTTCTTTTGTTAGTGTGATGTATCACATGGATGGATTTGTGAATATTGAACCATCCCTGTAACCCAGGAATGAATCCCACTTGAGCATGATGGATAATTTTTTATATGCTGTTGATTTCGATTTGCCAGTATCTTGTTGAGTATTTTTGCATCTGTATTCATTAAGGATATTGGGCTGTAGTTCTCTTTTTTTGCAGGGTCTCTGGTTTGGGTATCAAGGTGACACTGGCTTCATAGAATGAGTTTGAAAGTTTTCCTTCTATTTCTATTGTTTTGGAAGAGTTTGAGAAGAATGCTTATCAGCTCTGCTTTAAGTGTCTGGTAGAATTCCCCTGGAAAGCCATTCTGTCCTGGGCTTTTATTCATTCAGAAGATTTGTCTTTCTTCATGTCTTGTTACTGCCTTTACTTTAAAGTCCAGTTTGTCTGATATAAGGATGGCAACTCTGGCTTTCTTTTGGCTTCCAGTCGCATGATTGATATTTCTCCATCTCTTTACTTTCATCCTAATGGTATTGTTATGTCTAAAATGAGTCTCATGTAGTCAGCAAATAGTGCACTTTGTTTTTTTATACATTATGCTATCCTGTGTCGTTTGGTTGAAGCATTCAGTTCATTTACATTCCGTGTTATTATTGAAAAATGTGGGTTTAGAGTCATTTTGTTCTCCCTAGGATTCTTGTTTATAGTGGTGTCTCTGGCACCTTGTGTTCTTTGCAACATTTCCCTTATAGAGTCCCTCTTAGGATTTCTTGTAGGGCTGATTTGGTGGTCATGAATCCTCTCAATTTTTGTTTATTTGGGAACACATTTATCTCTCCTATTTTGAATGACAGGCTTGCTGGATAAAGGATTCTTGGCTGCATGTTCATCACATTGAAGATTTCCTGCCATTCCTTCCTGGCCTGCCAAGTTTCATTAGATAGTTCTGTAACCACCCTGATAGGTTTCCCTTTGTATGTGAGGGCCCTTTTCTCCCTGGCTGCTTTCAGAATTCTCTCTTTATCATTATATATTGACAGTTTCACTGTAATATTTTGTGCCAAAGGTTGATTCAAATTATATCTTAAGATGTTCTTTGGCCTCTTGAATTTGAATATCTATTTCTTTCCTCAAATTCGTGAAATTGTCAGTTATCATTTGGTCTAGTACCTCTTCAGGATCTTTCTCTTTGTCCTTCTCTTCAGGAATTCCTATGATATGGATGTTGTTCCATTTGATTGTATCACTCAGGTCTCGAAATCTCCTTTTTTGCTCCTGGATCAATTTCTCTCTCTTTTTTTCAGCTTCTTTTTTTTTGCTATAACTATATCTTCTAATTCACCTATTCTTCTCTCTGCCTCTTCACTCCTTGAGCTGGCTCCGTCCATTTTATTATTCACCTCATTTATAGGCTTTTTAAACTCATCAGACCTATTTTGAAAGTCCCTAGTCATTGACTCAGTTGCTTCTTTGATGCCTTTTTCAACCCCAGAGATAATTTTATGACAAGTTTTTTAAATTCTTGTTCAGTGATGTTGTTTACGTCTGTCTTGAGCACTTCTGTGGCTGTGACTTCTCCTGGAGGTTCTTCAGGGGAGAGGTCCTTCGTTTTGTCATTTTTGCTAGATTTCTTTCTCTTGTCAGCTTTAAAAAGCTCCTTGTGCACTGTGCACCTGTTAATATTGCTCTGTTGAAGGAGGTTTACTGTCCAGGGACTGTCATTTCAGGAAATACTGTTTTAATTGTGTTTCTCAGTTTCTCTTGTTGTGTCTTTGATTATTTTATTTCCCTACTCAGTGATATTTGGGACATGCCGTCATGCGCACTTTGGCTTGTTTCTTGTGGTAGCCCTAAGAAGGAAAACAGACATACAAACACAAACGCACAGACAAATCAATCAAACAAACAAACAAACAAACAAATTAAAAGTGGGAAAGGAAGGAAAGGAAATGGAGAGGAAAGAGAGGAAAATTAAAGAAGAAAAGAAAAGAATAAAGGAGAGCAGAGACAACAAAGGGCAATGGACAGTCTAAAAGTGTATAGCCAGTTGAGGGGAGAGATAAGGATGAGATACCGTAGAATATATCTGGATTGCAAGAAAGAAAAAAAAAGAGGGAGAAAGGAGAAAGGAAAATAAGGAGTAAAAAAATAAATATTTTAAGTAAAAAAGATAATAATAAAAAATAAGTACAAAATAAAGAAAAAAGAAAAGAAAAAAATGCAGCAGCTCCCCTATGTGGATAGGCGTGGTTTGGTTTAGTAGGTTTTGCGGTGGGGGGGGGTTGCTCTCAGGGGCCCCACCTAAGTGGCTGGCAGCAGGAAATAGAATGGCAGCGCCCCAAGCTCTGCTGGAACTAGGTGCTGCAAGCCATTCTAACGAGGCCAATCTTCTTGGGCTGCAGCTGAGTCAAGTTGTATTTTCCAGGCCTGCCTCATTTCAAAATCCTAGTCCATGCACTTTTATGCTACCACAGGTGAGATGTACTTGCTATGGCAGCTGGCTTCTTAGTGGGGATCTCATGGGGAGAAGAAGCAGTTTCTCTAGGTGCTGGCAGGGATTTGTGTTGCTGTTGCTAGAGGTGAGGTGCACTGCAGGAGGCGAAGTGCACTCCCTCACAGACACCACTGCCAACTCTCAGCCCCCAGCTGGAATAGAGATCAAGTAGAGGGAGGGATCAGTTTCTCTTGGTGTCAGTCTGGATTCGTGCTGCTGCTGCCCAAGGCACAGGGTGCTGCTGGAACTGAGCTGCAGGTTCCTGCAACAGACGCCCAAGCCCCCGCCTCCACTGCCCCCAAATCCCTGCCGGGATTGGTAGGGGTGGGGGATACTTTTTCCTTGTTGGCACCCGGGATTCGGGATTCACATGGCTAATGCTGGAGCAAGATTTGTTGTGGAAATGAGGTGTGTGCTCCCACTTCCACAGCCCAGGCCAAAGTGCGTGCCCTAGGGGCCACCGCATCTGTGGTCGCAGACTCCCTGCTGGGATGGTACAGGGGTGGAGGCAGTATTTCCTAAGGCCACCCGGGTTCGGATTTCGGCTGCCCAGCAGTTATATATGGAGTGAGAGTTTTTCTCTCTGAGCACGGTTAAACGTTCTTTCTCTCTTCTCTAGAGACAGTACTATCAGTGTGTTCAGTTTCTCTTTCTCTTCCCTTTGTCTCTCAAGAGCTCCATGCACTTTCCCTGTGTTGGCCTGGGGCTCGCACCTCCCCTGCCCTTCTCGGGCTGGCCCGTTTTCCAATCTCCCCAGTTCGCACTCACTCACTCAGGCGTCTTTGAGGTTGGAGTCTGTATTTTCTCCTTCCACTCTTGCAGATGAGAGTAATGTCCTTCTCAGTTCTATAGATGGGGTAGATGAAGTTTACAGAGCTCCCTTCCTCTCTGCCATCTTGGCTCCCTCCTCAGAAGCAATATTATTGATAAGAATGTGCTCATTGCAGGGGACTTTAAACCCCACTTATAACAACGGATAGGTCAACCACACAAAAAAATCACTAAAGAAACAATGGACCTCAATGGCACACTGGAGCAGATGGAATAGATATATTTCGAACTCTGCATCCTGAAGCTACGGAATTCACTTTATTCTCGAGTGCACATGACACATTCTCCAAGACTGATCACATACTGGGTCATAAAACAGCCCTCCATTAATACAAAAGAATTGAGATCATACCATGCACACTTTAGATCACAATGCTATGAGACTCAAAATCAGCCACAGAAGAAGTCTGGAAAACCTCCAAAAATGTAGAGGTTGAACACCATCCTAAGAAAGAATGATTGGGTGAACCAGGCAATTAGAGAGGAAATTTAAAAAATATATGGAGACAAATGAAAATGAGAATACAACAATTCAACTTCTTTGGGATGCAGCAAAGGCAGTCTTAAGAGGAAAGTTCATTGCAATCCAGGCCATTTCAACAAACTAGAAAAAGTACAAATTCAAAACCTAACAGAGCACCTAAGGAAACTAGAAAGGGAGCAGCAAGAACACCCCAAGCCCAGCAAAAAAAAAAAAAAAAAAGAAAGAAAAAGAAAGAAATAATAAAGATCAGAGCAGAATTAAACAAGATAGAATCCACAAAAACAATTGAAAGATCAATGAATCCGAGTTAGTTTTTTTGGAAAAATAAACAAAATTGATAACCTCTAATAAGCTCCTCAGAAGGAAAAGAGAGACCATCCAAATAGACAAAATCATGAAGGAAAATGGATCTATTACAACAGATCCCTCAGAAAAACAAGCAATAATCAGAGATTACTTTGAAAAATTATATGCCAACAAACACGACAATCTAGAAGATATAGACAAATTCGTAACACACATGCACTACCAAAATTCAAACGGGAAGAGATAGAAAATCTGAACATACCCATAACCATGAAAAAATCTAGTCAGTTATCAAAAAATATCCCAACAAGTAAAAGCCCAGGGCCAAATGGATCCCCAGGGGAATTCTACCAGACGTTTAAAGCACCAATCCTTCTCAAGTTATTCCAAAAAATAGAAATAAGGACGACTACTGGACTCATTCTAAGAAGCACATATCACTTTGATTCCTAAGGCAGGCAGAGACCCAACAAAAAAAGAGAACTACAGGCCAATATCCTTGATGAATACGGATGCAAAAATATTCAACAAGATACTAGCAAACTGAATTCAACAGCATATAAAAAGTATTATCCATTATATTCAAGTAGAATTTATTCCTGGGTTACAAGGCTCATTCAGTATTCGCAAATCCATTACTGTAATACATTTCATTAACAAAACAAATGAAAAAAAAACATATGATCCTGTTGGTAGATGCACAAATAGCATTTGACAAAATACAACATCTCTTCTTGATAAAAAAAAAAAAAAACCTCGAGAAAGTCTGGATAGAACTTAAACATCATAAAAGCAATTAACGAAAAGCCCATAGCCAATGTTATCCTCAATGGGGAAAGACTGAGAGCTTTCCCCCTGAAATCAGGGACATGACAAGGATGTCCACTCTCACCACTGTTGTTTAACATAATGTTGGAAGTCCTAGCATCAGCAATCAGACAACAAAAGGAAATTAAAGGCATCAGAATCGGCAAAGAAGTCACACATTCCCTTTTCACAAATGACAGGATACTCTACATGGAAAACACTATCAAATCCACCAGAAGCCTTCTAGAACTGATCAATGAATTCAGTAAAGTTGCAGGGTACAAAGTCAATGTACAGAAATCAGTTGCATTCTTATACACCAAAAATGAAGCAGTGGTAAAAGAAATCAAGAAACAGATTCCATTCACAGTTGCACGAAAAACTATAAAATACCTAAAAATAAACCTAACCAAAGATGTAAAAGACATGTATGCTCAAAACTATAGAAGACCTATGAGGGAAATGAAGAAGACACAAAGAAATGGAAAAACATTCCCTGCTCATGGATCAGAAAAATAAACATTGTTAAAATGTCATTATTACCCAAAGCAATTTACACATTCAATGCAATCCCCATCAAAGTTGCACCAGCATTCTTCTCATAGTTAGAACAAATTATTTTAAAAATCATATGGAACCACAAAAGGCCCCAAATAGCCAAAGTAATATTGAAGAAGAAAACCAAAATGGGAGGCATCACAATCCCAGACTTTAGCCTCTACTACAATGCTGTTATCATCAAGACAGTATGGTATTGTCACAGAAACAGGCACATAGACCAATGGAATAGAATAAAAAACCCAGAATTGGACCCAATAGATGGTCAATTAATCTTTGACAAAGCAGGAAAGATGTCCAATGGAAAAAAGACAGCCTCTTCAACAGGTGGTGTTGGGAGAGTTGGACGGCAACATGTAGAAGAATAAAATTAGACCACTTTCTGACATCATTCACAAAAATAAACTCAAAATGGATAAAGGATCTGAATGTGAGACAGGAAACCATCAAAACCCTTGAGGAAAAAGCAGGAAATAGCCTCCTAGACCTCAATCACAGCAATTTCTTCCTCGACACACCCCCCAGAGGCCAGGGAATCAAGAGCAAAAATGAACTCTTGGGACCTCATCAAGATAAAAAGCTTCTGCAAGGCAAAGGAAACAATAAAAAAAAACTAACAGGCAACCGACAGAATGGGAAAAGATAGTGGCAAATGGCATATCAGATAAAGGGCTAGTTTCCAAAATATACAAGGAGCTCACTATACTCCATACACGAAAAATGAATGATCCACTG
>NC_043702.1:107515872-107567934 GCF_006229205.1 Suricata suricatta
TATATATATATATATATATATATATATATATATATATATATATATTCACAATGGAGTACTATATGGCAATGAGGAAGAATGACATCTGGCCATTTGTAGGAAAGTGGATGGACCTAGAGGGTGTCATGCTAAGCAAAATAAGTCAGGCAGAGAGGGGTAGATACCATATGTTTGCATTCATAGGTTTAACAGGAGAGACCTGGGGGGGGGACCATGGGGAGAGGAAGTGGGGAAAAGAACTGGGGAGAGTGATGGACACAGATCAAGGTAGACTATTGAATACTGAAAATGAACCATGGACTGAAGGGGGAGGGGGAGGGAGGGAGGAGAGTGATGGTCATGGTGGGGAGTACTTTTGGGGAGAAGCCCTGGGTGTTATATCGAAACCAATTTGACAATAAACTATTTTAAAAAAGAAACAATCATATAGATCAAATAATGAGAATGCTGTCAGAACACGGTTTTGAAATAGTTACACCATTCCATCAGTGTCTGTGACGCTTCCACAGAAACGTGTGCTATTATTTTTCAAGAATATCACTGAGCTGGAAAACGAGAAATGGGACTAAGTCACATTATAACACAGCTAAGTTTGCTGTTATTACAGATCGTTGTTTTTCTTGAATAAACATTCCCTGGGAATTTGTAGGTAAATTTCAGAGCTCTGCATAAGTTGATTCTGACAATTTTTGCCACTTAAAAATGTTTTACAGAATGGCAAATCTTTGGAAGTCCTTCTTCCATCATTTTCACTGGCGTCATTATATTTGTTTGCAATTGATTTTTAAATATTCAATAAATCTGCTGTTGTCATGAGATTGTTTCCACTGGAAGTTTATCTCATTTTTAATTTTAGGGTATTTTCCTTGTTTTTTTATTATAGGAGAACAACTATTGTGTTTTAGTACTTTGAAAGTATCATTCCACTTTCTTTTGGATTCCTTTATTTTTATTGTGAAGTCAACTGACAATCTAATCATTTCTCTTTTGAAGATAATATGCATCCCCAGGAGCTTTTAATATTTTACATTTTATTTTGTTTATAATAGTTGTATTTTATTTATTCTGCTCTGGTGTTGGAACTGTCGATTTATTCTGCTCTGGTGTGTGGAATTTACGATTTATTAGTTTGAACTTGTTCTAATAGTCTCCAAATTTTCTTTCTTCTTCATTCATTTGCTTCTTCTGGTAGAATTTCTCCTATCTTTTACCTCCACATTGAATATCTTAGGTTCTCATATCCTCCTTTGTGTTTTCTATGTATTTTTTTCATATTAACCCTTTATTCTACATATTTTATTCTGACCTAACTTCAGTTAAGTAGGTACTACTTATGTTTAAAGTATAGAAAAAAGAAAGGCAATGCCACCTTGATTTTTACAACTCTCCTATCATCCAATAAATGATAATAATCTCTAAAATCATAACATTTTTTAATTGATAAGAGGGCTGAAAACACAAGGCAATCAGGTGAACTGGATTTTAAGGAAATTCAGAGCCCTTCCAAGAATAGACAGGATGCATGAACTCTTTAATTTTGGGCAAAGCAAATTAGGAAAAAGTAGCTGCTGTAAAAATGAGTTACAAAAATGCATCTAAAATATTTAACATCTCAAAAGTTTAGCTATGTATTAACATATTAGTTGAAACAATTAAAATATCAGACTCAAAGGGAGTTTCAATCACTTGCAAGCTTTTTCTCATTGAAATTCTACCAGACTCATGGAAAAGATTGGGAGCCAGGTAAGAGATATGAAACACTGACTACTTCCCCAGACTCTAGTATTGCAAAGCAAAACCTGAAGTTAGGTTACCAAGAAAGGGAGAGAAAAATCTCGTGCCCCTAAGTCCTAGGCAAAGATATACCCTTTCTGATGTAAGGGTATCAATTAAGACTTCTGTCCTTAGAGAAGGACAAGAAAAACTTAGTCAAATTACTGCAAACCAAGAACATCTAAAAATCAGACTAAAAATAAAGAAACATTACATAGAAAGGAGCAAAGATGAGAATTACATTATAATTAAAATTAATGGACATTGCCAGATCTCTTGAACTAAGGAGTTGAAATATCAGAGCTGGCAAATTGGTGAGACCAATTTTTCTTTTATTGTAAATGCCTAAGACTCAGTGAATAGACATTCACCTGTCAGAAGTTTCCAAGTAACTTGCAATGGATGCTATTTAATTCTGAAGGACATATAATTCAATTATGTTGTACCAGTTTTAAACAATCAAAGGAAGAGTCCAAAAAAGAGGGATAATTGGAAGTAATTTTTCTCTTCCTCAAAGCAGACCATTAGGAATAATTTGATCATGCCTTAAGTCACTCTTTGGGATATCATAACAAGAAGCCCAAGGCAGCCTTCATGCAGACTTTCATTGAGTTCTCTCTTTCATTTAATCACCAATCTCTTAACATGCCCTCACTACCCAAGCCCTTCTGCTCTGCCCTGCAGATTATCAGTTCTCATTAGCAAAATCCTCTATATAGTAAACCTTTTTGAAAATTCCCTTCACACTCTTGTTCTAAACAAAACCTAGCTTTCCCCTCAGGACTTATTCCTCTATTAGTGGGTTCTTTTCCTTTCCCCCCTAATGTCATGCACATTAATCATGAATGTGCAGCTAGTTTTCCTTCTTCCACATTGCAATTTCCAGAGCACTCTTTCTCCCTCCTCTCTTAAACTTCGTAGGCTCTTTGAAGTAAATGCAATTAGTTCACATCTCACTTTTTTTCCTTCCTATCTACCTTCCTTCCCTCACTATCTTTTATTGAGGTTCACTAACAGTTTTGCTATCTGCCTTCTGCCTTTCCCTAAAACTTAATCCACCTAAAACTCTGGCTTTCAAACATATCTCAAATCTACTTCTTTACATGGCACCTTCATGGAAAGCATCCTCACCTTTCTCATCCTAACAAATAAAATAACTTCCTCCTTGGTATCTGTAAATCCACTCTTTCCTTATGCAATCCATTCTGTCAAATAAGCTTGAACAGGCTTTTAAAATTTAAATATGTCACATCAATGATAAATCATCACATTTGGAATGAAACACAAAAGCCCTACCTTTAGGGGTGTCTTTTCCATTAACTTCTCCAAATTCAACAGTTACAAGGTACGCTGATCTTGCTGTTCCCCAAATATATCAAACACATTTCTGTCCAGAATTCCTCCATTGTCCTCCAAACTATGTGGCAGATACATAAGGTGCTCAGGAAGTCTCAAACTCTAGCACTGATTAAGAGCTGTTCCCACAATATTGATTCAGAGAAACTTCAAACCTGAGTGTGAAGCACTTTAGACTCAAACTCTGAGTTGAATGCTGAGGATGAAAGTTTTAAAATACTACATGTCAGAAACACATGCATGTATTTGAAGTAACAATATACCCTTTCTTTTTACTTGATACGTTTTTGTTGTTTATGAAAAACTTTTTATTTTTCAGTGATGCAGTACACAATAATATTTGAATTGGACAGATGAAGGATTTTTATTTTATTAAACGTGACCTTAAAGGGTGCCTGGGTGGCTCAGTCAGGTAAGTGTCTGACTCCTGATTTCGGCAAAGGGGGTGGTGGCCATGGAGGTGGAGCACTGTGGGGAGAAGCACTGGGTGTTATATGGAAATCATTTTGACAATAAACTATTATATAATAAATAAATAAATAAATGCTCACACTGTGCTGTTCTAAGAGAATTGTATTTTTACTAGGTTCTGTGATCTTGCTGTTTGCAAACATTCACATACTTCATTCATACTGAGCTTTAAAGATGAGCTGTCAAAGATTTTGTAGGTCAGTGTTCAACTTTTCATGGCTACTGACTGTGATATAGGATTTGGTTTTTATATTGGTTGAGTTATTTTAGCAGGAAACTGGTAGAAGAAAGTTTGTAAACATTATCAGTTAGGATATTATCTTCATTCTGAAAAACCTCAGGTTTGTTTCTTTTAAATATCAACTTAGCGGTAACTCTGTATTGATTCCCCTCTTATATAGTGGTAACATTAAAAACTATATTGTTTTTAAGTGTTGTTTTAAGAAAACGCAAACAAGGAATATAGTGAATTTTATGTGGATGCTTAAATGTAGAGGCTCTATTCCCAAGGCACCTACCAGAACAGCTGCCTACTCCCACAAGAGGCTCACCTAGAGCTACCCACCATCGCCCATACTTCTGTTAAGCCTGGGACAGAGGTTATTCTGAAGTTGCTAAAAGCCTTCTACTTCTTTTTTTGTTTTTAATATTAATTTATGTTTTTTTTAAAAAACAGGTTATTGTCAAATTGGTTTCCATACAACACCCAGTGCTCGTCCCCACAAGTGCCCTCCACCATCACCACCACCTCTTTTCCCCCCTCCCCCTCCCCCTTCAACCCTCAGTTCATTTTCAGCATTCAACAGTCTCTCAGGTTTTTCATCCCTTTCTCTCCCCAACTCTCTTTCCTTCTTCCCCTCCCTCTGGTCCTCCCTTAGGTTTCTCCTGTCTTCCTGTTAGACCTACGAGTGCAGACATATGGTATCTGTCCTTCTCTGCCTGACTTATTTCGCTTAGCATGACACCCTCAAGGTCCATCTACTTTCCTACAAATGGCCAGATTTCATTCTACACTGCCATGTAGTACTCCATTGTATACATATACCACATCTTCTTGATCCATTCATCAGGTGATGGACATTTAGGCTTTTTCCATGTTTTGGCTATTGTAGACATTGCTGCTGTGAACATTGGAGTGCATGTGCTCCTATGCATCAGCATTTCTGTATCTCTTGGGTACATCCCTAGTAGTGCTATTGCTGGGTCATAAGGGAGTTCTATGAATAGTTTTTTGAGGAACCTCCACACTGTTTTCCAGAGCGGCTGCACCAGTTTACATTCCCACCAACAGTGTAGGAGGGTGCCCATCTCTCCACACCCTCGCCAGCATCTATAGTCTCTTGATTTGTTCATTTGAGCCACTCTGACTGGCGTGAGGCGGTATCTCAGTGTGGTTTTGCTTCTTCTACTTCTTTGTATATCAAAGGAGCTCATGCCTACCTATTCTGCCAGTTGCATAATGTTCAAAACTTCTATATCTGAAAGACCTTCCTCAGCAAACCTACTCATGGCTTCTGTGCAATATCTATATATATTCTCAACATAATCTCTAGAATTTTGCCAGACCTCCTTCCATCTGCCTTTATCCATTTCATTTCTCTCATTTGGTTATCTGTTCCTTAGCTTCTCCTCTATGATTATGCTTCAAAAGGAAGGCCACACCTCTGTTGCTTTCCCTATGAGCCTTCCTGGCATCTGTATGTTAACCTTCATTAGTTCCAACTTCAGGCCCATGAGGCTTGGCTCAGGGTCCATTCCAAGCCCCGTACCACCTTTCAGGACCCTCCTCCCCATGCTGGCCGACCTCCCATACCAGATAAGACAGAGAGGCTTTAGGGACCTGCCTTCAGTTTGGCCTTGTGTGGTTCTAAAGGCTTTCAAGATGCCTTGGCTGTGCTGGCCTTCCAAATAGCTCTCTACCCCATGTGAGTCCCACTGCTCTCAAACTCATCACTGGTGAGCTTTATCTTATTATTCCACCATGCTCTTGCTCTTATCTTATTATTCCACCATGTCATAATATTCATTTTTGTCTCTACAGTCAGAATGCAGGTTCATTGGAGTTTTTTTCTTTTACTTTCTTCCTTCCTTCTTTCTTTCTTCTTTCCTTCCTTTCATAAATTGTGAACAGGTCTTAAATGATGAATTTAAATGTATTATTTTCTATTCCTGGGCAAAATATTCAACCTTGTCAAGCCTCAGATTTCTTTGTTGTGAAATGGTGATAATATTGATCAAGAAGGATTGAGTAACACCCAAAAATAATGCTTATAAGGAGTGCCTAGTGGCTCAATCAGTTAAGTGTCCAACTTGAGCTCAGGTCATGATCTCACAGCTCATGAGTTCAAGCCCCACATCAGGCTCTATGCTGATAGTTCAGACCCTGGAATTTGCTTTGGAATCTGTGTCTCCCTGTTTCTGCCCCGCCCCCACATGCTCTCTGAATCTCAAAAATAAAAAAAATCTTAAAGAAAGAATGTTTATAAAATGTCACATATTCTTAATAATATGTATTAATAACTTTTTTATTGTTAGAACAAAACTTTGCAAATAGGAGATTCCCTCTGTCCTCATGTTGAGCAAACAAACTAGCCACATTGCACAAGAGTAATGTCTCCAGTTAAAACTCATAACTGGTCATTTTCACTTTTCCACCTAATCATTTTGCTACATGCTCAAAGTCATATGTCTCCCATTGCTTTTCAAATTCCAAAATTATTTTTATGATTTAATTCCAAAATCCTTCTTTCCCTAAATAAAAAGTAAAATTCTCTGTCACTGAGAGACAAGGATTCAGAAAACTTCCTGGAGAGGACCAACTGAACTGTAATTTTTTAACAAGTACTGCCAATTTTGTCTCTGAGATATTGTGGCCCAAATGAGATGCTCCATCTCCTCTCCCTGTTGTGGTATACACTCCTGAGGACTATTCCAGATTCCCAGGTCCTTACCCATCCCTGCTCTTTCCTCGCCCCATCCCTCAGGGCCCCTTCTGACCACAGTTCCATGCCCCACAATTCCTTCTATCTTGAATCCCAGCCTCCCTGTGCCCCCCCCCCACAGTCAGTGCCAATCCAGAAGCATCTAGCAACTGTAAGAGCAGGTTTGTCTTCGCAGATGTCATCAAATAGTACAACTCTTAAGTCACAATGCACTGTGATCTGCAACCTTACAAATATGCAATGTGCACATGCATATTTTCCATGGGGATAAGAATTAAGCAAGGATTGGAGAATGATAATGAGTACAGAGGTAGGCCTGGCCTGGACACAAAGCACCACCTCACCACATGCTGTGGTGTTTTCCCTCATGTGCCTTCATCTGTGAAATGGGGTAGTAATGTCTCCTCCTCTTATTGGTGTAAAGGAAGCATTTGTAGGTCATTTTGTACTTTATCCCACAAAAATTAGCCATTTAACTATAATAGCTATGCATTAAATCCCTGAAAAATCATTGAGGATGATCTAACTTATTCATTCATACAGTTGCCATTTCTCAGACAACTACCCTCTGCTGTTGGAATGGAATGGCAGAATGAATAAGATACATGCTATGTTTTTATTCTAACAAGGGAGACAAATGAGATGAAAACACATATCCCACCAGGAGAATATGGCAGCTCTATGATTAGGTAATCAATGCCAAAGAAGAAGTCATTTTGAATTAAAGTACTCTCTCCTTCCACATCATCACTTACAAGAGTTGGGGCAAGCAGATTTCTAGTCCAGGTCTAAGGAGAGGGCTAGAATTCCTGCATCAATTGTGCATCCTATAGTCTAAGGAAAGTTTCCACTTCCTAGGCCTGAGATACAATGCCAAGGTTATAATAAGCAAAAATAAATTTTAATGCAAAACTCGGCTACCCTCTGGGCCTGAAACTATGAGCCAGGCCTAGGAATACAATGATAAAAAGTAAATCATCTCTCTCTTCTTCTTTAGTCCCTTGGAATTGGAGAAGCTCACTTCCAGGGACTGACTTATAGATCCTGGAACAGTTTGCTGGATCTCCTTGGTCAGCTCAGCAGCACACCTGGCACAGAAGCCTGGAAGAGCTGTGTTTGTATTACATACACTTTTTAATGCCTGCAGGATGTTATCTAACTCAGTCCTAAGTGAAATTGGGGATTAGAAGATGAGAAAATGACAAGTACAAAGAGAATGCTCCAACTTTCCTGCTGATAACTGGCCACAATGGGCACATTTTTATATTTCCTTTTGTTGTTAGAGCTCTGATCAATGAATGGCTCTTGAATCTTTTTTAGGATTTCCCTATGAAGGAAAAACAAATTGCCAAAATAAAATAAAACATAAAATTTGAACCCAAATCACAAGGAAGCATTTAAACATCAATGAAACATGCTAAGTGCTAGAGAAAATAAGAAAACCAGACCTGGACCTTCCCCTTGGGATCTCGTACTCTTGAGGGATGCAGGGTAAGAGAAGTCAGAGCCAGAACTCAATGATATGATCTTGGCATGTGAGTCAGGGAAAGCTTTCTGCAGGGACCAAGGGCTGAGAAGCATTGAAGAACGGTAACAGTGGTGTGTGCAAGGGAAATACAGAGCTGAGCTGGGAGGGGCATCTTCCTGTGGATAGCTTGCTATGATGACCACTGAGCAGTGGGCAGAGGGGCTAAAGAGGAGGTTGGAGGATTGAACAAGGGCTGTGCTGCTGGGAGCTCAGGCACCAGAATAAGGTTTGAGGCCTGCCATCAGTTTTCAGGTATCTCATGCTAGAAAATGACATTTTACCACCTGAAAGATGCAGAGAATAAATTTAGGAGTAATGAGGCCAAAATTATCTTCTAGCACCTTAGGAATAAGACCCAGGTTTTGTCTTCACACCAAAACATCCCAAGGAGTAGGACAACCTATGAGGCAGAGGGCCAGTTTCCCAGACTTTTTCTCTGCACAAAGCAGTCCTGAGAATTGAGCTGTATCACCATACTGCTGTGCTGAAATCTCTCTGTGGCCACAGGCCCTGTCCACCATCTGCTTCCAGAATTCAGCTGGCCCCTCCACTCTGTCTCCCAGGTGAGAGCTCTCCCTTCCAGTCCCGTGGTTAGTCCTTGGTCTGTGCTTGTCCTTGCTGCTTAGCAGCTGATTTACATCATCTCCTCACTGCCAACCAACTGGTGACATCACTCACAGCGATTGCCAGCCACGCAGGGAAGCCAATCTCTTCTGGAATCCAATTCTGTCCTGACATATGCACCAAGAAGCCTGGCACTTTCCACTTGATTGATGCATGCAGAATTTCCTATTACTGGATCTGATGGAATGAGGCTTTGCTCTAGTCTGCTTTCATTCCCATGGTTTCAAACTCCAGTGTTCATCAGCCTGATCCTACTTTTATTTCTTCCTAGCCTCTCTCCTTGTCTTTACCCCCTAGTTTCTGAGGCAGTAGCTCACAAAATGAAAGCCATCCCTTCTAGGGCTGTGAGTTTGACAGCGTGGTTTAGGTGAAAATGTGGTACATACATGTAAACCTATGACAGCCCAACTGATGGCAAGTGCAACACACTCACATGTGCCTAATGGCCAGTGCACTGCCTGTGTGTGTCACACCGTGCGCCATGTTTTCCTCACATGACAGGCCATGGATAATTTTTGGTTGCTTTTTATTTTAGAGTACAGAATGGTTAGTACTGCTGAGTGGTGTCTGCTGGCAAGTACCATGTGCTGCTCATGTGTGGAGCCCAGCCAGCCAGAGAAGCAGCTTCCTGGAATGTGTGTTCAGAGTAGAATTAGTGCCATAATGAAGAACTTTGCTTCTCCACATACATGCAAATGAACATATGTTAGAGCTGTTGTCCTGATAACATGGCTATAGGTCATAGTGGTCACTGTCATGATTATAGCCTGGCCTGGGTTTTCTGTCCCTCTTGAAGAAATAAATCCATAAGTACTTTGCTCATTTTTGTATCTCTTGTAAGATGATGATGGACAGAATTCAGCGAAGCCCCTACCCTGACCCACTTTTTACTTCCAAACTGCAAATTCAACCATGAAAGCTACTGACTATATTCACCAGGAGAGTGCAAGCAGTGCCAACTGTCAAAGTCTTTTTTGATCATAGCTTAAGGACACAAGAGACTTCTGTCACAAGCATCCTGCTAGGTTGTATACTTATGTGCCAAGGAAAGATGCCCCAAACATTAGTGGAACATCTGTTGAACTCTGTGAACTCAGAAATCACAAAAGTCACAGGGGAGACAGCAGAAGGTGAGAACACAATGGCAGTATCTTGTTAAACTGCACAAACCTTGGGACCCCTGGGTGGCCCAGTCAGTTAAGCATCCAACTCTTGATCTCAGCTGAGGTCTTGATTTCAGGGTTGTGAGCTCAAGCCCTACATTGGTCATGAAACTTTATTTTTAAAAATTGCATAAACTTTGCAATTCATCATAGAAGCCCTCAAAGCAAGTCTTCTTCAAGTGAATAATCAAATAATCTTGGCTACTGGTGACTTTCAGGGATTTTAAAGAGATCATTAAAAAATGGTGAACACTTGTGATTCACCAAAGGCACCAAAAAGATTTGCTACACGTGATCTTAACAGAGGATTAAAGGATATGAGCTGGTTCATTTAGAATCAAAAGTATTCTGCAACATAAAAATAAATCAAGACCTCTTCACTGTTTTTTAAATTTTTAATGTTTATTTACTTTTTGAAAGTAGTTTATTGTCAAATTAGTTTCCATACAACCCCCAGTGTTCTTCCCCACAAGTGCCCTCCTCCATCAACACCACCTCTTTCCCCCCTCCCCCTCCCCTTTCAACCCTCAGTTCATTTTCAGCATTCAATAGTCTCTCAAGTTTTGCATCCCTCTCTCTCCCCAACTCTCTTTCCCTCTTCCACTCCCCCTGGTCCTCCATTAGGTTTCTCCTGTTCTTCTGTTAGACCTATGAGTGCAAATATATGGTATCTGTCCTTCTCTGCCTGACTTATTTCACTTAGCGTGACACCCTCAAGGTCCATCCACTTTCCTACAAATGGCCAGATTTCATTCTTCCTCATTACCATATAGTACTGCATTGTGTATATATAAACCACATCTTCTTGATCCATTCATCAGGTGACAGACATTTAGGCTCTTTCCATGATTTGGCTATTGTTGATAGTGCTGCTATGAACATTGGGGTACATGTGCTCCTATGCATCAGCACTTCTGTATCCCTTGGGTAAATCCCTAGCAGTGCTATTGCTGGGTCATATGTTCTATGGATGGTTTTTTGAGGAACCCCCACACTGTTTTCCAGAGGGGCTGCACCAGTTTACATTGCCACCAACAGTGTAGGAGGGTGCCCGTCTGTTTTGCTTCTTCACTGTTAAAATGAGTACCTAATATTTCGATCTTCACTTCCATTTATTTGGCAAAAAAGGTATTGCTCCCATGATTGCAGGACACTTTCTCTACTGGTGAGAGCATCACTAATGCCACCACAGTGCATACTCCAAACCAATGCCTCTCCCATAGTGGTGTGGCTCACTTGGAACTAAGTACTCTTTGTGCTTTACTATGGTCTTGGACTTGTTAAAATTATCTGAAATTGGAATTATTTATTATTTCTTCACTTCCAAGCAAAAAGTTTCTTACTGGCTTTGAAAGTGGAAAGTTTATAAATTGGTTCAAATACATGGCATGAACACCCAATCCCTTAGTAACCTGCCCCACATGTGGTGGGATTGACAGCAGGAACGGCCCAAGGAAGCTGTTTTCTCAGGCTGCTGCCTATTGGATTTAGCAGAGATACCCATACAGACTATACATTAAGACCACCTGAGGAGTAATTTTAAAAATACAGATGTTGATAGGGACACCTGGGTGGCTCAGTCAGTTAAGCATACAACTGCAGCTCAGATCATAATCTCATGATCTGTGAGTTCAACCCTCACGTCAGACTCTGTGCAGACAGCTCAGAACCTGGAGCTGCTTCAGATTCGGTGTCTCCATCTCTCTCTGCCCCTCCCATGCTCACACTTTGTCTCTCTCTCTCTCAAAAATAAATAAACATTAAAATAATGTTTTAAAAGAGCACAGATACTGAGCCTATAGGCCATGCATTTGATACAACTGGTCCAGAGTTGGTTCAGATGTTTAGGTTTTCTCAGAGTCCACCAAGAAGTGAATCCAGTGCAGCCTGGATTGAGAATGACTGACAGAAAAAAGAAGCTCCCCTACTTCTTTTTTTTCATGAATAAATAGCATTTTTAGGAAAAGAATATTCTCAAAAGAAAAGTGATATTTGTAACCTTTGAGTAAGAAATTTTACAAATATTTTCCACTCAAATTACCCCAACTCTCAGTTATTAACCTCTTCTCCTCACTGTTTGAATCTCCTCTTCAATGCTGGTGGCAGCGTCTGGTGATATGTGGCCGATGTGGGTAGACAGTGACCTGACTACCCAAGCACTGGGGCTGCTAAACATGAGCAGTTGGGTAATATCCCTCTCTTTGATTTTTACTCTGCTCAATAGCTAACCTGCTTTTCCAATGTCAACATGCTCTTTTCCAGCAGAATTTAAAGTCAGACATATACAGTTAGGGCCAAGTTGGAAAAGTGCTTTATTCAGCTGGTTTCATTCTAGGATCCACAGCCCCTCTAATCTAGACAGAAAGCCTTCACATGGCCCAGACATACTCCTTGTGATTCCATTCAGAGTGTTAGGCCACAGACCAAAGCAAGTGTTCATTTGCTAACTGTTGTTCCCATCTGTATGAGACCTGGTAGATATAGCTAGACCAGGAGAAAAATGAGTGTTTGGGGACCTATGCCTATGGCAAAATATGGCTGTTATCACAAACTATCTGTGGAACAGGACCAAACGGAAGGTGGGCCACAAGAACAGCCCACCCCAAGTAGAGGCAATAGGCAACATGTTAGCAGTAGAGGACTTTTAAAAATAATAAAACTGACTCAAAGTTGATCTCCTTTTTATTATCACCAGTCTAAAGAATGTCAACAGTAACATACATCTCCTCTAAAAAATCTTATGTTGGTCTAAGTTCTAAACAATTGCTATAGTTCATGTTGAGATTTAATAATATAAGTGTTAGCCTCAAATTAGTACATTTTCATTACTTATCTTTAAGTAAAGATTGTATTCTATGTGGAAGTTGATTCAGAGACCTCCCCTTATACAGTATAATCCATCACACACCAAATCAGCTCTCCATGTTTATTCAATTATAAAATGGGAACCATTCAAACTTCCATCAAAATTTCATCTCTGGGTGTAGTTTGCAAGTCCATCCCTGAGAATACTCATATTCTGGTATTTGAACAGTATATTCAAAATCATCAGGGTAGCATAAAGGCAAACACACAAAACTAGAGTCATTTCAACTCTGTAATTTTTCATGACCCTATTGAGTTTCCATTTGTGTTAAAACTAAAACAGTGAAACAGTAGAGATGACAATCTTTTGTTTGGTAGGTGAAAAATTTATTTCATACATGAAATACTTTTATTGAATTTAATAATATATTTAAAGTCAAATCGACCCAAGAAGACAATATCACTGACTATTACAGGATCATTAACAACACTAATTTTGTTGAGCAAGGAAGGAAAGAAATAATGTATTTTGTGTGGCAACTGTGCTGGATGTGCCCATGCAGCCCAGTGTTGACAAGCAGCAGTTCACCTTTGCCATCAACCCTCAGAGTTGCTGAGGCCCAGCCCCAGCCCTGCCTCATGCCCCACAGAGTTTTGAGAACTCATTTCTACTCCCAGGTGTTTCTTCATCGGCAAAGTAAGGCTTAAGTAGAAAAGCACTTTTCAGAATTGAGATCAAGTGTTCATTCTGAAGCATATGGTGTATTCACTACTCTGAGGTACTTGCCACACAGATAGAGAGATGAGACATGCAACACATGAAAAGTTAACTGTATAAGATGCCATCACAAAAAAATCATGAAGCAGAAAATTGTAGACAAGGAGTAAATGGCACCAGCAATTCCTGCTCTTGGTCAGAGCCTGGAAGGGGCTGGAGAAGCATTCTTAAACACAAGGGGTATTGGGGGAGCTTCTGAAAGAGCTTCACTTGGCTTTATTTAATTTATAAGTAAAGTCTCATTTTTCTGGATTAGTGCAGTCCTCTTTGGGCCAGGACCTTCAAGCTCCAGGGATAGCATTGACATAGTGCAAGGATAGAAGGGCTCCTGGAGGCAGGAACAGTCAGCTCTGTGTCTGCACTCAGCCCTCGGATCTCTATGATCATAGTGCATTTTTCCTCTCTTCCGTCATATGAACAGGTTGTGAATCCCATCTCCCCAGACACTAGCACATTTCTCCCAACAACACAGAAATCAAGTGTATGCTTCCCCATTAGCCTGGAATATAGTTCTTCAGGGTTGTATCCTACCTCTACTTACCAGGATCCAGGGAAGGGTGGGATCCAGTACTATCACACAGCCTGTGTTCAGGAAGAGAAGTAGGAAGTGGCTGGACAACATTTGGCAGTACAGACACACTTTTGGGATGGCCAAGAATGAGCATATGTGCTCAGACACGCCTTGAATCTTCACACCAGAAAGCTGATTTGATTTCTTTTTCCTGTTATACCCGAGAAACCAGCTTTCCTCAGAGTCAGATTTACAATGTTGCTGCCAATCAGGCCATGTGTAGCTGTCCTCACTGTAATCTTCTGGTTTATTTATAAGGTTGCTTTCTGTATTCTTGCTTCTCCAGATTCTCTATTCCCCTGGAGGCAAAGGGAAACCAGGCTGCCCCACATTTACTGCATCTCAGTGTTCTCTGAAATGCAATTAGAATGTTAAGATAAACAATCAATATTTCATAATCTACACAAAAAAATTCCCTTCCTAATGGACTAGTGTGGGTTGCAATACTGGGAGTAAGCCCAATGCTGTATCTACAAAATGCCAAAGTGACTAGTTGCAAAGTGAATAATTTCTATCTCATTGTCAGTCTCCTCTACCAGTTCTGATCTTGGCCCTTCTCCCCATAAGTGGTTAACAGGGCAATTTATTCTGACATTGTGGAAAGCAGGATCATAAAACTAGAGACCCAGATACAAAATGGGAGTGAATACTGCCTGACAAAGAGAGTCTTTCTGGGAACTCCCCTTCACTGTCTCCAAAAGGAGAACTACAAAATATCACCATTCTCTTTTCTTACAAAGGTGTGATTCTAGACTGAAGTAACACATACAGGTGCTGAGCCCACACATTACCACTCCAGCTTTCTCTGTATCCCAGTCTTGGCCCCAGAATCCTTTCCTTGAACTCACCAGCTGGCCATGACCACTTAGCAGCAGAACCTGAAGGAAAAAAGATTTGCTGTCAGAGGTTCAGTGCTTCTCTTGTGTCATCATTCACCCTAGAAGCCCAAAGAATAGCAAAGTCTCCTATTGTTTAAATGTAGCAAATGGGGCACAGAGAGTTGCCTAACAGCAGAGTGAGTTTGTAGTCACTGTATGAAAAACCCCAGGCTCCTTCCACTGACCCACAAGCTGCTCACTCACCATACATCAAGTGAGCATTAGCTGTACTCCAGACACCATGTCAGACATTGGGACATCAGCAAAACAGAGCAGCCTTTCCTTTCAGGGCCCTCACACTGTGGGGATAATTGCTACCCCTACTCATAATGAGACACTGCTCCAGCTTTGGGGGGATAAGATAAGGCTGATGGCAGCTTGGAACCTAAGCAAGGATGTTTCAAGCCTTGCATGCCCTCTAAGCTGAGGCAGACTGATGCCTGTAGGACCTCAGTGGTTAGCCCCTGTGGCCTGGACACACATGAATATGGAGGTTGGTGCCTAAGGAGGTTTTTAATAGAAGACTAAAGCAGGCAGCCTAACTTAAAAACATAAAGCTAAGAGGTACCTGCAAGTGAGGTTAGAGGACAGGGAAAGGGCACATAGACTTTGTATCAGAAAGTGAGAAGCCTCAGGGCTGTGGGGTGGGCAGTCTGTGGTGCGAGCTCTGTACCGGCACTTCCAGGGCTGTCAATCACGTGAGAAGAGCAGAAGACAGAGTCTGGAGAGGTAAAGATATACAGGTCACATGCATGGATGGAGCAAAGCAGTCATGCTGACCCCAAAGTCTGTGGTCCCTACCCAAGCCCTGCAAGAGAAGAGTCGTCCTGGGAATCCAAACTGGACTGACACCATGCTGTGCATGCGCCAAGTGGGAAGCTGAGAAGATGGGCTTCGTAGTTTAGACAACAAGGGATAGCTGAGTATTTTTGTTAAAGATTAAATGACATGGTCAAAATTGTGTCTTATGAAGGTTAGCCTCATACTGGTGCACAGCATGAACGGTTTTGGGGGGACTGAGTTAGGTGGCAATCGGGAGATGATCCCACATCCAGGTAGAATGACAGTCTGGATGGAACAGGGGGGGTAATAAAGAAGAGGGAATGGGTGTGGGGGATCCTGAGAGGAGCCAATCCCTGACTGGTGGCTGGAATAAGAAGAGTCAAAGTGAATTTGAGTTCCAGGTGCCCAGGTGACAAGGCAGGGACCAGAAGGTTAGGAATGGATACTAGAAGGAAGATGCCAGACCTCATCAGTGTGCAGATGTCTCCATTAGCAGTGTACCAGAAGTGATTCTATTTTCTCAAGAGCATTTGGAAATGGAACTAAATAAACCATGTTACTTTGAGCAGATAAAGCCCAGAGTATCTGCTTATAAACCATTTCAGTGGGAGAACTGAGTTTCTGGAACACATAAGTCAGTGTTTTGGCACAGAGCAGAACCTAACAGGCAAGACACTGGCCAGACCTTAACACTCTCTTAAAGCAGTAGATGGAAGCACACATGCTTCCTGTAACACTGGACTTCTTTGCCTCTCCCTCTTTTATCCTCACTGCATCATGAAATTCTGTAACTCACCTGAATGCGGAATGCAAGCAAGGGAATGGAGCTGTCACCCAGCTCTGCCCTTGCTCATATTATGGTCCACTCTCTTGCTCACTATCCTCTCTGAAGGCAGGAGATCAGATAAGATTGTCTCTGAGGACTTTTGCATGAATCCATGAGTATTTCTGAATACCTTCTTGGGACCAGACTCACAAATAGCACCATCGGTCCATGTGCACCTGAAGACTTGCTGAGAAAATGATCAAATATCCAGGTGACACAGGAAGTTTGCAACTATGGGCTTCCTCTCTCAGAAAATAAGACATGGGCTTTTAGCCAGGCACATCCAGATTTGAATTTGGTCTATCACTTGCTGCTTGTGAGCATGGAGTAAGGTCGTTATAGAATAAATCAGTGTATAATGAGCACCCTGAATTCTTCAGATAATAAATGTTACAAGGCTCAATATGGGATGATACAGTCCAGGAAGGTGTCTTGGAGCATCTTTCTGCTCTCCTACAATAATGCTCTGAGTGACTGATCTTGTTGTCTCACATTGGGGTCCCAGCCATGGCCAGCAAACCACATCTGGCTCCCATTTATGAGTAGATTTGTATTTCCCAAAAGCCAAGTCATCTTCTGGAGGTGTGGAACCCTCAAAGAGTTCCAATATCTCCCCCAATGACTTACCAAAAATCCTAGAAAAAAATATGTTTGTCTGATAATGATTTTACTCTATCTATCTTACTCTGGACAGAAAGAAGAATGTAATATAGTCTCCTATCTGAAAACATGACTTTGTGTTGTGTTCTTCTCACCTTAAGAAAGAATATGAACTCTGTGTGGCTGTTTCTCTTCTTTTAAAGAGAGGCAATTTCTCATGGTGCTCTGACAAGTAAGGCATATGTTCTGAAGAATATAGGGAGTATAATACCAAACATGCTCGCCTTCTCTCTCTCTCTCTCTCTCTCCATTGCTACTCCAACCAGAGTGCATTTTTCCTCAACTGTTCTACCTCAGGCTGGATTTTTAAGGAAGGTATCATACCTCAAAACATTTGATTGTCATTGGCTGAATGACTAAAAAATTAACTTTGGACATAGACAAACTTGTTTGAATATCATCCCCCTCATCCATTTATGATGTGGGCTTACATACATCAAGCAGCCTCTCAGAATCTCATTCCTCTAAGCCAGAAAATAAAGCAAATACTGGTTACTTTGCAGTTTGTGACAAATGAGAAAAAAAAGGTTTTTTTTCATAGTACCTGGTACTGAGCAAATAAGTAAATATTAGTTATTTTCTTAATTAACATTATTATGTGAGGCTTGCACTCATGTATTTACTCATTCAACCAAAACCATTCAATGGGCCAAGAACTGTTTTTATTAAATTTTATTACCTACAATAAATTATAACTATATTATAAATATTGGTAAAAAATATTGAAGTGCTTATATCTTTACCCCTAAGAAATCAGTGCATGTACAAATTTCAAATCATTATGTTTCACTCATGCAACTAACATAATGTGTCAATTATACCTAAAAAAAAAAAAGAATCAATGCAGCAATACCACCAATAATGCATATCTCTGCAGGTCTCTAGTATGTTTGTATGTACCCTATGCCTGTTCACTTGTAGCTCAGCACACACTTCCTGGGTTTGGTTTGGTACCCTGTAAAAATGAATACAGACTCTGAGGGAGTACACAGTTTGACTGTGAAGATAGGATCATAACAAATGGAGAGAGACAAGCTACAGGACAAGCAAGCACTGATTAAGTTAGAGGTTTCCCAGACAGATAAAAATTTGAGTTGAGTACTACAATGTCATTTGTTGATATACATTTCTTGAGTGAGCTCATGAACATCCAGCACTTCTCTTACCTCCCACCATCCTGATTTCTCTTGAGAAATCCCTTTATCCCATCAGTCCATTCCATTCATCACAGTGGCTGGTCCTGAGGGTGCACACATTCCTATCAAGGACAGTGAGAATGACATCTGGACCTCATGCTGCATTGCTGGAAATAGAGACCTTCTCTTTCTTCTGGATGTGCATGAAGGAGATCCTTGCTGACCCACCAAAGAGACTGACCCAGACCTAACAAAGCCTTCACCTTGGACTCTAGTTATTCCAGAAAATGGAGCCAATCAAATTTGAGTGGGATTTTCTGAAAGAAGAGTCTTAAAAGACAAAGACATAGAGTGTGTTTTAACAAACACTTCCCATCACTTCTCAGGGGAAAACTGGTTCAAGCTCTTAGCCAGCTATCTCTAAGGGAATAATCTGTCTGGATCTGTCTGGGTCTTTTTCTTCTTGTATCATCAGTTCTGCTAGTCCCCACAGCTCCACATTGAATTTTCATTTTCATGTTACAAAGTTCTAGTAAGTTACATAAATACATTTTTTCTGGGTGTCCTGTCATACATGTTATCTAAGTTTAGACTAATTCTCAATTATATAGCTGTGTTGTGAACATTTGACTTCTTCCCAGATCCTTGCAGAAATATAACGGACTTGTGTCAATCATCTACCACACCCAGGGAAATATCCCCATAACGGGATGTTTGTTGTTCTTAGAGAGCTCAGTCCTGACTTATCCTAGAATTTATTATCCCGAGTTTTGCTACTTGGGCATACAAGTTTTGTCTTTCAGGGTGGTAAGCAGGTATTCAACCTGTTCACATTTTACATTAAAAAAAATATCCTTTGTGGGTCTGAGCTGAGAATCTACTTTATGGTAGAAAGAAGAGTAGCATGATACTTCTTGTGCAACATGTCTTGCCCTATTAAATGTTCTTGTCCTGGTAACTTTGGGCTTTGTGTTTAATGTTCCTCATTTGTTCTCACATGGACTATATTGTTTATGTCCTGCCCTTTATCTAAAATGTTCTCTAGCCCAGCCCGTCCCCACCATTCTCTGGGTCCTCATCTTTTAGAGATGAGATAAAGTTCTTTCTCCTCTGTGGAGTCTTCTCTGCTCATAATTCTGAATTAATGACCCTGACTTGATATCTGATAACATGTGTGCCTCCACGTGCCTTGTTATTTGTGTGTTTCTCCTGCACTAATTTATAAGATCTTCTGAGAAACAACTTCTGAGTTTTTCTCCTGGGACCATGTTGATGGTTAACAAATGTGTGCTAAAATAAATTTAATTGAACTGAACTTGAAATCATCTAAAAACTGGCAGTAGGAAAATAATTTAGAAAATTAATATCTCTAGACAGGTATGTTCCTAGGATTTATACTGGGAAGCCAGCATTTAATGATTTGGTGCATCCTTGCAGACTGAACTGTGCACAAGCTTCATTGGCACTGCTGATGGCCTGAGTGGCATTAATAATTCAGATACTACATTTGAAGAAGCTCATGTGGTGCAAAAAGGCAAAATGACTCAAGTCAAGAGAGGAGGGAAAAACAAAGTGGTAAAAACACAGTTCTAATTTTGACTGCTATTAAAAAATATCCAGTTTTCAATCTTATATGCAGAGCATTTTAGACTCACAAATGAACTAGGGGAGATTTCTTCAAAAGCAACCAAGGCAAGGATACAATTTATATGGGAGATTGAAAAAAAAAAGCATGAAAAAGCTACAATCCTTGATAAATAATTTGGAGAATTTTAAAAACAGTTGGAACAGTAATTTTGAAGTATCACTGGGTATATTCATCTCTGAAGTGGTTTCCCAAGGGTTTGTGTCCTCTTGGTGCAGAGAGAGCAGCATTTCTGTGAAATGCTACAGTCATAATGAAGACAGGGTGCTTGGGGAAAGAGAGCAGTTTATAAACACAAGTGGAGGAGAAGAAAAGGAAATGGATTGCACGAGCTCTTCAGATCAACAAATATTTATTATAGCCACCAATCCTAGGTGCAGGCTGCTAAGCTGGGAGCTAGGAAAAGACAACCAGACCCAAAGCTCTCCCTCTCTCTTCCCCAAAAGCTCACTGTGGCAAGCAGAAGACAAGGCGGGAATGTATGAAAATTCTTGTATGTAAGGAATGTAAAATGCCTGTACATGTCCTGCATGTAATGTATGTATGTAAACATCTTGTATGAATGTATGTACATAGTGATCTAGTACCTACAGGACACTGATGAACATGGAAAGATAGAGAAGGCCTACCTCTGATTTGAAAGCCTATTTGAACAGTTTACAGCATCCTTGGAAAACAGTTCACAAAGCCAGATACAATTACACAATTAAAGCTTGCTAGTAACAAAGGACAGTAAAGAAAGGCGTAGTTTGTGTACTACAGGTAATGGTTACTAGATGAAATTAGAGAATGGATGAAGTGCTTTAGATCATAACAATAGAAAATCTTTGTTGAAGACATAAGACCTGAACTAGAGAGTGAAGAGCAGCTGTAGAAACAGAACATGAGGGAAGTCTGGAGGAAGTGTCAGGCTTCAGAAAAAAAGAGTTCACAATGGCAAGGTAGAACCTGATCTTAGCACGAATCAGCACAAGATACTCTTTTTCCCTGTACAATCTCCATTTACCCACCCTTACAATAGAATGTTAAAGGCTTACTATGAGCAATTCAAGTTCAACATTCTGTGAAATGTGTAATTAAAGAGTTGAGGTTTGTCAGGGGTCGGGGAAAGTAGCACCAAAACTAAATGAAGACATGTGAAAAAAGAGGAGTTATCCTATCTGGCCATGGATACACAGAGAATAAAGTAGTCAATTCTGCAATGGCTGCGACACTGTCAAACCTGAACTAACTGCTCAAATATCTAGCATATTGCAAGGATTCTTGTTGATATATCAAAAACCCTTTCTGAATGAACTAGCAAGCAAAATATTAAAATTTTAAATACAGGTTTTGGCTAAACTATGATATTTTTTCAGTGTTCAACTCAAGAATCTGGGATTTATCCTATCCAGAATAATATCTGAGATAGGCTGGTGCAGGGATGACAGGAGATATAATCACCATAATGATTCTGAAGTAAGCATGCCAGAAGTTTATCATTTCACTCATTTATGACCATTTTGGCCTTTAAACAATGCTTAAATATAACTTGCAAATATTAAAATTAACTTAAAAAATAGGAAAATATATTATCATGAAAAACATAAACTAAAAGATTTAACTAACAGATGGTTTAACAAGATAGGCTTTAAGACAAAAAGCAACTCCTGAGAAAAAATGAACTTGAAAATAATTTTTTAAAAATCTACATCATTAGAAAAATACTGAAATCCAGAGACAATAGGTTACTTTTTAATTAATTAGTTAATAAAATAGTTTTTGCAATGTATAAAAGTAAAACAGATGCTACTATAAGAAATTGAATAAACTAAATACATAGATGTGAGTATTTAACTCACCTCTCAAAATCTGAGAAATCAGTTGTACAAAAAAATCAGCAGGGGCACCTGGGTTGGCTCAGTCAGCTATGTGTCCAACTTTTGGTTTCAGCTCAGGTAATGATCTCATAATTTGATGAGTTCAAGACATACATCAGGCTCTGTGCTGACAGTGCAGAGCCTGTTTGGGATTCTCTCATTCTCCCTCTCTCTCTACCCTTCCTCCAGTCACACCATCTCTGTCTCTTTCAAAATAAACAAATAAACAAAATTGTTTTTAAAAGTCAGTCAAAATATTGAACAATATGATGAGTGATGTAATAGACATACAGGATGCTGCAAACAATAATTGAAAATATGCAACATTTTCAAAAATGGGCCACATACGAAGCAAGGGTAAACAGAGGTAAAATTATTTATATAATAGTTTCCTGACTATAACATATCAAATTAAAAATAAATAACAGGGAATAGCAGAGGATCCTCAACATGTACCAATAAAGTATTGATATGTACATGTACATATGCATGAAAAAACGATCTGGGGCTGGAATAAAAAATTGAAGGATTAGAAGCAAGTATCCATCCAAAACATAGAACCAAGAATAAAACCTGTTTCCAACAGCCAGACTGCAAATATCTAGGATGCATGGATCTTTGGGTAGAATTCTCAGAAGAATTTTATCTCAGTAATGAGTAATGATCAACCTCAGACTAAACACTGCTCTGGATTGACCTAAAACATATTAAAAGAAGACTTGAAAGAATAAAACTTTCTCAAATTATGTAACTGAATCACTAAACACAGCTCAATAGGACTAATAGGAATGCAAAAATATCCAAAAACTAGCATAAAATTCTCAATACTTTACTATCTAAGCAAAACCCTAGATGAGGAAAAAAAAAATCAGTCAGGTGAATTTAACATAGAATTAACAAGAATATTAACTTACAAGAACATATAAGCAGTTATTATAATTGCACCAAAACAATAAGATATCTAGGAATAAACCTAACCAAAGAGATGAAGGACCTATATCCTGAAAACTAGAAAACACTGATGAAAGAAATTGAAGATGAACCAAAGAAATGGGGGGAAAATTCCATCCTCATGGATTGTAGTCATCAAGACAGTATGGTACTGGCACAAAATAGACACATAGATCAATGAAACAGAATAGAAAACCCAAAAATGAATTCACAATTATATTGTCAATTAATCTTTGACAAAGTAGGAAAGAATATCTAATGGGGGGGGAGGGCATTTCTTCAACAAATGGTATTGTGAAAAGTGGATAATAACATGCGGAAGAAACTGGACCACTTGCTTACATCAGACACTAAATTCAAAATGGATGAAAAAATTAAATGTAAGACATAAAACCATAAAACTCTTGGAAGAGAACAAGAACAGTAACTTATTTGATATCAGTCATAGCGACTTATTTTTAGATATCCCCTGACACAAGGGAAATAAAAGCAAAAATAAGCTACTGGGACTACTTTAAAATAAAAAGCTGCACAGTGAAGGAAATAAAAAATAAACAATCAACAAAACTAAAAGGCAACCTACAAAATGAAAATATAATTTGAAAATGACATATCTGATAAAGTATACACAGTATTCAAAATATGTAAAAAACTTTTCAATACCCAAAACTAAATAATCCAATTAAAAATGGGCAGAATACATGAATATACATTTTTCCAAAGAAGGCACAGATGGCCAATAGATACATGAAGAAATGCTCGATATTACTCATCATCAGATAAATGAAGTTCAAAACTACAATGAAATATAATCTCACTCCTGTCAGAATGGGTAAAATTAAAAATAAAGGAAACAACTGGTTTTGGTGAGGATGTGGAAAAAGAAGAACCCTCTTTACAATGGCTGGTGTGAATGTATACTTGTCAGCCATTTTGGAAAATACTGTGTAGTTTCCTTAAAAAGTTAAGAATATAACTACCTTATAATCCAGAAATTGTGCTACCAGTTATTTACCCAAAGAATATAAAAGTAATAATTTAAGGGGATATCTACACTCCAATGTTCATAGCATTTCTCTACAATAGCCAAATTATGGAAAGAGACAAAATGTCTATCAATTGAGGAATGAATAAAGAAGTGATACACACACACACACACACACACACACACACACACACACACACACAGTGGAGTATTATTCAGACATCAAAAAGAAAGAAATATATGGAAACCAATTTGACAATAAACTATTATAAAAAAATGAAATATTGCCATTTGCAATGACAATGGAGCTAAAGAGTATTAAGCTAAGATAAATAAGTCAAAGACAAATACTGTATGATTTCACTCACATGTGGAATTTATAAAACAAAACAAATGAGCAAAGGGAAAAAGAAAAAGAGGAACAAACCAAGAAACAGACCCTTAACTATAGAAAGCAAATTGATGGTTACTAGAGGGGAAATGGGGGTGAATGAGTTTAACAGGTGATCTGGATTAAGGAGTGCACTTGTCATGATGAAAACTGGGTATTGTATGTAAGTGTTAAAGCACTATATTGCATACCTGAAATTAATATTACATTGCATGTTAACTGGTTTTTAAATTAAAACATTAAAAAAAGTTATTATAACAGGGCTGAATCTGTCCAAAACATAAGTTGAGACAGAACATGTAATAAAGACCAAAATTAAACTTTCTGAGGTGAAGTCTACACCATTGGAAATAAAAATATACTGGATTACCCAGTTTCAGATTTGATAAGGAGAGAAATTAGCAGTTGTCACTCCCATCGTCACAACAAGAAAAAAAAGAGTGGAGCAAACTGAAAACCCGGATATTTTCATGGACCTATAAGAAAACCAATATCACAGAGAAAACCAACAACCCAAAATCTGAAGAGACAGGTGAATGGGGAAGTTGAGAGCTGAAGTCAGTGTACGCTGCTGGAGTCAAACTCCTATAAACACTTAATCAAAACTTTGACAAATTTCTGTAGGCTTAGTGTGAACAAATATGAAAGTGTAAACTTTCTGGGATCCATAGTCTTAAGGAGGGGCCCAAACTTTCATAGATTTTACATCTGGGAACCTCATCCAGTGATAACTGTGAAGTGTCAAGGAAGTCACTTTTGTCTCTTGCAGTGGGAGGGAAAATTCAATTATTTGGATATATTCCAGTGCATTCTTTATAATAAAGCCTTAATCTTTATGAGAAGACTTTACTCGATTCTTATTTTATATGGGGGAAGAGTAGTTATATAACTTGAGCCCCTAAAAAGGCATAACATAATAGAAGAAGGGAAAAACAATTAAGAAACACTTATGTAGGCATCAGTCCATTAACACAGGCTCACTAAATGATGGAGATTCAATCATAAGATTATAGAACACTTTCCTACTCCCAATTTTTACCACCACATTAACAAGTTTCCAGTATAGTAACATTAGCTAACAGATGAAAAAGTCGCTCAGATTCTATTTAAGAAAGAATTATTAGAGAAACCAGAAGACAGCAAGAAAGATAAAAACAAAGATATTAGAATAATTTAAAACCCTTGTCCCTATAACTACAGCAAACACTAATAACAGCCCAACTCCTAGTCAAATTAACCTCAAACCTCATGGTAAAGACCTGTTTATCTCAAATACTTTTATCCTATAAATCATGTGTGACCTTCAACAAAAGTTATAGGCATACTAAAATTTAAATAACAAAAATCATAATCTGAAGAAACAATCCAAGCATCAGAACCAGACTCAGGATATGACAGGTTTGGGGATGATCAGACAGAAAATTTAAAATAATTATGATAAGATAAGGAGAGTAATTTTTGAAAAACAAATATGTAAGAATAGGTAGATAATGTAAAGAGCGAGACTTAAAAAAGTCTAATAAAGAATGAAAAGGAAATATTAGAATTCAAAACCACTAACATAACTGAAGGATGTCTTTACAATACTTATTAATAGATTGGACTCAGCCCAATAAAGAATCAGTGTGTTTGAACAGGTGTCAGTATATCAATCAAAACTTTCTGATGAAGTTCAAAGAGAGAGAAAAAGAAGTAGGAGGAGGAATAGGAGGAGGAGAAGAAGGATAAGGAGGGAGAGAGAAGGAGAATAGAATATACAAGAACTTTGAGACAATATATGTATAATTGGCTTACAAGAGATTAAAGAGAAGATAGAGGAAGGAAATGCTTAATATAGAAGGGCCAAGAACTGTGCTAAATCATAACTGACACCAAACCACAGATTTAGAAGCTGAGAGAACACTAAGAAGGATAAATAAAAGGTCTACACCTAAGCACACCATATTCCAACTTCAAATAGATCATTGTGGATGAGGGAGTACATGAAGATCCTTACCTATAGAGAATAACAGTCAAGAATTACAGTGAACTTTCATTAAAATCATGAACATAGAGATTGAAGATATGTCTTTAAAATATTTTTTAAAAAACAAAGAATTCTACATTCAGCAAAATTATTCTTCAAAAGAGAAGGAAAAAAAATTTTAATGTCCTCAAAAAAAACAACACTTAGGGAATTTATAACTAGAAAATTGGCCCTGCTAAATTGTTCAGGGGAAGAAAAAGTATATAGGTCAGAACCTCACATCCACATAAAGAAAGAAAAAGCATCAAAGAACAAATAACTAAAGACAAAATAAAATATTTTATTTTTTATACTTAAGAGGGAACTGTCTCTTCAAAATAATAATAAGAACAATGTATTATATGATTATCATATGTATTAAGTTCCTAAGACTGCTATAATGAGGTTACACAAATAGTGGCTTAAAACAATAGAAATTTATTCTCTCACAGTCTTGGAAGCTAGAAGCTCAAAATAAAGGTGTTGGCATCATCATGCCCCATCTGAAACCTGTAGGGAAAACTTGTCTCTTCTTAGCTTTTGTTAGTTAACCAGAGTTTTTGGTGTTCTTTTGTTTGTAGCCTCAACACTACAGTCCCTGTCTCTGTCATTATGCTGTGTTCTTCCTGCATGTCTCTGTGTTCATAAGGTCATATTCTTATAATGACACCAGTCACATTGGATTTAGAACCTCCCCTAAGCCAGTATAATCTCATCTTAACCAATTAAATCTGAAATGACCTTATTTCAAAATAAGATAAAATATTGTGAGGCACCAGAGATTGGGATGTCAACATATCTTTTTAAAGGAGACATAATTCAATTTATAACCATACATATAGATAAATCAAATAATACTAACGATGTACAGGACAGGAGAGGATAATTGCAAATAATTTGTCTTAAGGTACCTACACTAACCATAAAACAGTATGGTACTATAGAAAGTAGACTTAGCTTAACTCTACATATATGTATTGTAAATTCTAAGGCAACCATTAACACAATATTCAAAAGAAATATAATTTATATGTTAAGAGAAAAGGGAAAAAGGAATCATATAAAACCCTTGATTAAATCCAGAAATAAAAGAACAGTTTGTTCAAACACAGAGTATATTATCCAAATTACATCAACAAATACTTCAAATGTGAACAGTCTAAACACATAAATTGAAAGACAGAAATTGAAAGTCAGAGAAGCAATTTAAAAACTAAGTGCAGTCTATCAAAAATAGTACTTTACAGACACAGATTGTTTAAAATTAAGATTGGACAAATATATACCACACTAACACTAATAAAAGAAAACTGAAGAAGATATATTAATTTAAGATAAGAAAAGCTAAAAGAAGACAAGGCAGACTTACAGAACAAGGAAGTATATTAGTTTTTAAATGGAACATTACATGATAAAGAAGTTCTTCCAACAAAATCTAAACCCCATTACCATGTATACACTTAAAGTCAGAGTATCAATATGTGTGAGGCAAACATTGATAGAATTGCAAGCAGACAGAGACATATTCACTACTGTAAGGGGACATCTCAATACTCCTCTTTCACTGATTGATAGCTCGAACAAGCAGAAAATCAGTAAACATATGCTTGACCTTAAAATTGTCAATTAGCTGGAGGACACCTGGGTGGCTCAATTGGTTAAGCGTCTGACTTTGGCTCGGGTTATGACTCTGTGGTTTGTGACTTCGAGCCCCACGTTGGGTTCTGTGCTGACAGCTGGGAGCCTGGAGCCTGTTTCAGATTCTATGTCTCCCTCTCTCTCTGTTCCTCCCCCATTTGTGCTCCTTCTCTCTCTCTCAAAAATAAAGATTTAAAAAAATTTTTAAATTGTCAATCAGCTGGATCTAATTGAAATGTATAAACTATCCCATTTAACAATAATAGAATGCACATTACTCTCAAGCTCATATTAAACATGCACTAAAATAGACCACATTCGTGTTATAAAATACAACATAGTTATACTAAAAGTCTAACTATATTTTTTGATGTTTAACTGCTGCTAATATCAAGCTCACCCCTCTTTATTCCTTATCTATATCACATCTAGGAAGACTGAGAAGTCACCCAGGTGATCCCTCTGGTGCCAGTGGGTATTCTAAAATGTGAAAATCCCTTCCAACATGAAAACATTTACAATAGTTTTACCTGAGCAAACTCCAAATTGAATAAACACACACACACACACACACACACACACACACACACACAATCTATGTTAAGGCATATCATAATTAAAATTCTGAAAACAGAAGAATTTTAAAAATCATGACAGAAGCCATAATTAAACAATCTACGATGCGAGACTACTACTTTGGTGGCAGGAGATGTTTTTATCTGAGACTATGGAGGACAGAATGAAGGGGCATGACATTTGTCAGGTGTTTATAACAAAGAACTGTTTGCTCTGAATTCTATGTTCTCAAAAATACTTTTCAGAAATTAAAGAGAAAGAATAATGATGTCCAATTAACAGCATAACTTTCCATCTTAAGAATCTAAAAATTAAGGAGCAAGCTAAGCTACCAGAAGGAAGGAAATAATAAAGATTAGATTGTAAATAAAAAAATAGAAGTAAAAAACAGTAGAGAGAAACAACTAAATAAAAAGTAATTCCTTGAAAGAATAAAAAGGATATGCCATGAGTGTTTGAAGAAAAAAAGATACACAAATTACTAATATCAGAAATAAACATCACCAATCTTATAGAAGTGAATTATTTTTACAGATATAAGGGAAAACTATGAACAATTTTTATCAAAACAACTTAGGCAACTGAGATAAAAAAGATAGATTTTTAGAAAGATACACACTGCCAAAAAATGATTCAGGTTTACAAAGAAAATCTGAACAGATCTATAACAACCATACATTGAATTAGTAACAAAAATTTTTGCACCAAAAAAAGCCCTTAAGAAGACTAGTTGACTTCACTGGAGAATTATAACAGACATTTGAAGAAGATAAAGGGGATTAAGAATACACTTATCTTGACAAGTACTGAGAAATGTATAGAACTGGTGAGTCATCATATTGTACACTCGAAATGTATATAACACTGCATGTTAATTATACCTAATAAAAAGGAAAAATAAATAAATAAATGCAATAAATTATTAAAAATAAAGTAAAAGAGTTAACACCAATCCTTTGTAATGCCCAAGACGCAGTATCCTCCATGGCCAGAGACCACCAGGGAGACTGAGGCATGCATGCAAAGGCAAAGGGCTTTATTGCAGGCTTATGAGCTCGGGCTCACAGACTTTACCTGTGCAGTGGATCCGTGCTGAGAGCCCTGAACGAGGGCTGAGTAGGGTTTGTATGGGGCTTGGGAAGGGGGAGTTACAAGAAATTGTGACATAGGTACAGTGATCCAATCATTATTGTATAACAGCATTGGCAGCAACTTTAAACATACATTTTGTTTAAAGCCTGTGTTACTTTTGGAGGGACCCAATTACAATATTTAGAGTAGTTTTGAAATTAACCAATTACAGAGCGAGTCCAGGGTCTTGTTCAGCGACTAACGGGTTAACTTTAACATTAGGTAACAGGGTCCTATCTAAAGTTCCTATCTGCAGGCCTCACCTTAAGGAATGTGGGGAGAGGTAGCTGACCTTTCCTGATTGGATACCACAAGGTGGTCTCTCCTGCTCTAGGCAATGTGTAACTGCCTGATAGTTTTGGGGAAACTGAAACTTAGGCCTTCTAGTTCAGAGGGGAAACTTAAAGCCTGTCATGGCGTCTGTTTGGTTCAGACTCGTGTTCTTACACCTTCACAATCTCTTCCAAAACTGAAAGAGAAGGAAGTACTTCTTAATGCAGTTTATGATGTCAGTATTGCCCTGAGAGCAAAACAAGCCAAAGATAGCACTAAAAAATACAGCTCTAGACCAGCAGCCCTTATGAATATGTTGGGGCCCAGTAGGCCAAAATACCTCCCGCATAGCAACCTTTGATGGCTATGCCTCTGGGGCGCAGGTGAACTATTTGGGAAGTTGCAGAACAAGTCTAAAGACTATGAAACAGCATTTGACCTCCTGGGCCGCACATGTGGCTTCTGTTCATCCTGTCTACGATTTTCTCCTTGCTTTTCAAAGAGGCATATACTTTTAGGCTTTGAATCAACTTGGGCCAATCAGTAACTCCAGCTTTCCTTTATTTTGTTTTTGTCTCTAGCTCATTTTCTGCTATTGGGAGTAAACACAATCCTCTGTCAAAGATTTATTTCTTGAAGGATAATCCTCTTGCCCATGAATAACTGCTGAAGGGCCTTAAAGAATGTTAATCTCCTCAAAGAGAATTCTTGAGTTTCATCTTATGCTTAAAAACAGACTATTGTCAGGGAATCCCTCCCTTGTAATGACTTATTTGTTCCTGTTATTTACTACTGTCCTGATAGGAATGACCCTTTCTGGAGCATGTACTATGCTCCAGACCTTGAGCTATATAATCACTAAAGAAATGATGTAATCACCCATGGTGTATAAGACACTGACTATCTTAGTAAAAGGTGGTACTACCACCATTCACGCTGTCTGTCTTCTTTCTTACAGATATTGCGCCAACACCAACCCGCTACTCAGGACCTTTTGACTGGGGTGCGTGGGCTTGTCCCCCGCATGAATACAAATACAAAACTTTTAAAAGACTATTCTTTCGTGTATGGAGTTTAGTGAGCTCCTTGTATAGTTTGGATACTAGCCCTTTATCTGATATGCCATTTGCCACTATCTTTTCCCATTCAGTCAGTTACCTGCTAGTTTTTTGGTTGTTTCCTTTGCCTTGCAGAAACTTTTTATCTTGATGAGGTCCCAGTAGTTCATTTTTGTTCTTGATTCCCTTGCCTATGGGGATGTGTCCAGGAAGAGATTGCTGTGATTAAGATCAAGGAGGTTATCTCCTGCTTTTTCCTAAAGGCTTTTTATGGTTTCCTGTCTCACACATTCAGATCCTTTATATATTTTGAGTTTAGTTTTGTGAATGGTGAAAGAAAGAATTTCATTTTTCTACATGTTGCTGTCTAGCTCTCCCAACACCACCTGTTGAAGAGGCTGTCCTTTTTCCATTGGACACTCTTTCCTGCTTTGTCAAAGATTAATTGGCCATATACTTGTGGGTCCAGTTCTGAGTTCTCTATTCTATTCCATTGGTCCATGTGTCTGTTTTTGTGCCAATATCATACTCTTTTGATGATGACAACTTTGTAGTAGAGGCTAAAGTCAAGAAAAAGTAAATGATAATCTGGCCATATCTATCCAACATTGTATGGGAGATATACTAGTTAGGTTTATTGAACAAGAAAATAAAATAAAAGTTATTGAGAAAGTAAATATAAAAAGTAAAGCTATCTGTACTTTCAATGACATGAAATTATAGAGTAAACCCTTAAGGGTATCCCCAAAGTATAAAGCTACAAAGTAAACTTAGTGAGATTACAAAATGCAAGATCAATATACAAAATCATTTTCATTTCCACACTGGAAATAAAAGAATCCAAAATTTAAACTAGGAAAAATATATTTCATGCACAATATATTTCAAAGAATATAATTAGGCACAAATTCAAAAAAGGGCAAAATTTGTGCACCAAAACATACAAAACATTATTGACTGAAACTAACCAAGTCCTAAGAGGAAAAAAAAACAAAACCACAATGATTTCCTATGCAGTGGACTAAAGGACTTAATCTTGTTAAGGTTACAATATTTCTCAAATTGATCAAGATCTACCACAATAGTTAATAAAATTTAACTACTTTTTCAGAAAAATTGGCAAGCTTATCCTAAAATTCATATTACACTGCAAGAGAATAACCAAAGAGCTAAGGAAGAGCAAGGAAACAACCATAATAACAAAACAGTTTTGGAAAAGGACTATGTTGGAGGAATCACATTTCAAAATTTCAAAACCTACTATAAAGCCACAGTAATACAGAATATATAGTGCTGGCATAAGGATGGAAATATAGATCAATGTAGAGTTATCAAGGACCCCAAAATAAATTTATACATTTATTGTCAATTGATACTGACAAGCATGTCAAAACTACTCAAAGAGAATAGATTTTTCCTTAAATAATGCTGGTACAGCTGCATATACACATGCTAAAGAATAAATTTAGACCTCTATCTAACACAATATACAAAAATTAACTCAAGATGTAACAAATACTGACATACAAAATTTGAAGCCGCAAAACCATTCATATAAGAGAAGGCATAAATCTTTGTAATCTTGGTATATGTAGCAGTTTCTCAGATATTACAATAAATGTTCAGGTAACCAAAAAATAGATAAATAGGGTTCATTAATACTGAAAAAATTATACTATAAAATACCATTTAAAAATAATGATACAACATATGATATAGAAGAAACTATGAACAAATTATTTATTTGGAAAGGGTTTAGTGTAAGAATACATAAGATCTTTTGCAAAGCAACAATAGACACAAACAACAATTAAAATATAGTAAAACCTTTGTTTGTGAGCATAAATTGTTCTGGAAACATGCTTGTAATCCAAAGCACTTGTATATCAAAAGAAATTGCCCCATAAGACAAAACGCAAACTCAGATGATTCATTACACAACCCAAAAATATTCTTATAAAAACAATTACAATACTGTCATATAATACAAAATAATTTTTTAAAAAATATAAAGGAAAACAAATTACCCTGCACTTAACTTTAGAAACCTTCATGGCTAGTGTCAGGGAGACAAGAGATTGGAGGGTTATTGTGTAGGACAACTTTTACTATCACTAATGGATGTTGACGACAATACAATATTAATAAACTTTTCTCAATACCGTATTTAATGTAACTGGCAATAAGGCAGCAGAGAAAAGGGTCATTATTGGAAGGAAGCCTGACCTAGAATGAAGCAAAGCATTCCTAGGCTTACTCTTGTGTGGATAAGCAAAGGACTTTCCATAGGTGCTTAAAGTGACAAAAAATACACGAGTGCCAGTTGTGGGCATCTTCCAACATTCTGAAAAATCACCGATTTCTGCCAAATACCACAGCCTGAGACAGAGTATTGAAACATGGGAGATGATCACCCTCATCCCACAGCAAGTGAGCATGAGAGAGAGAGAAAGAGAGAGAGAGAGAGAGAGAGAGAGAGAGAGAGAAGAACCATTGGCTCAGTTGTGAGCATGTGATGTTTCACCATTACGTATTACACATAGAGCAAGACATTGCTCATTTATCAAGTTAAAATTCATTAGAAATGTTTGCTTATCCTGTGGAACACTTGAAGAACAAATTACAATCAATCTGAGGTTTTACTGTCATTTGGATTAACATATTTGTTGCATTTTTATACAGTAACATTAAAGTATCAGATACCTGCAGATTGAAAGTGAAGAGGTAAAGAACAACTTATCATGTTAATAGACAAAAAAAGAAAGCCAGCATAGCCATATTTATATCAGACAAACTATATTTTAAACCACTCTAAACAGAGATGAAGGACACTATATCATAATTAAGGGGTCTATCCACCAAAAAGATCTAACAATTGTAAATATATATGCTTCCAACTTGAAGCACCCAAATGCATAAATCAATTAATAACAAATACAAAGAAACGCATTGATAATACAATAATAATATGGGACTTAACACCCCACTTACAGCAATGCACAGATCATCTAATCAGAAAACCAACAAGAAAAGAATGGCTTTGAATGACACATAGGGCCTGATGGACTTAAAAGATATATTCAGAACTTTTCATCCTAAAGCATCAGAATACACATTCTTCTCAAGTGCATATGGAATATTCTCCAGAATAGATCACACCCTGGGTCACAAGTCAGGCTTCACTAAGTACAAAAAGATTGAGATCACATCACGCATATTTTCTGACCATAACACTATGAAAGTTGAAGTCAATCACAAGAAAAAAAATTTGGAAGCACCACAAATACATAGAGGTTAAAGAACACTCTACTAAAGAATTAATGGGGATTTGGGGCACCTGGGAAGCTCAGTCAGTTAAGCATCCGACTTGGGCTCAGGTCATGATCTCGCAGTTTGTGAGTTCAAGCCCTGCTTTGGGTTCTGTCCTGATAGCTCAGAGCCTGGAGCCTGTTTCAGATTCTGTTGTCTCCCTCTCTCTCTGCCCCTCCTCAATGGGTGCTCTGTCTCTCTCTGTCTCAAAAATAAATAAACTATTAAAAAATCTATGGGAATTAACCAGAAAATAAAAGAAAAAAATTTAAAAATATATAGAAGCAAATGAAAGTAAAACCATGACAGACCAAAACTTTCAGGACAGCATTCTTAAAAGGAGGTATATAGCAATGCAGGGAAACCTCAAGAAGCCATAAAACTCTCAAATAGACAACCAAATCTGACACCTATAAGAGATAGAAAGCAAACAGCCAATAAACCTAAGGCCAGCAGAAAAAGGGAAATAATAAAGATTAGAGCAGAAATAAACTATATAGAAACAAGAACAAAAAACAGTAGAACAGATCAATGAAACTAAGAGCCTGTTCTTTGAAACACTAAATAAAATTGATAAACTCCCAGCCAGACTTATCAAAAACAAAAGAGAAAGACCCAAATAAATAAAATCATGAATTAAAGAGGAGAGATCACAACCAACACTACATAAATACAAATCATTATAAGTGAATATTATGAAAATTATTTTCTAGTAAACTGGGCAATCTGGGAAAAAAATGGACAAAATGCAAGAAACAAACTACCAAAACTGAAACAAAAATAAATGGAAAAATTCGAACAGACCTGCAACCATCAAAAAAATGGAATCAGGAATCAAAAATGTCCCAACAAATAAAAGTTCACTACCAGATGGTTTCCCAGGGGAATTCTATCAGACATTTAAGAAAGACTTAATACTTACTCTTCTCAACCCGTTCCAAAAAATAAAAATGGAAGGAAAACTTCCAAACTCATTCTACAAGTTCAATATTACCATGATTCCAAAACAAGACAAAGATCCCACTAAAAAGGAAAATTATAGGACAATATCCCTGATGAACTAGATGCAAAATTTCTCAATAAGATACTAGCAAATTGAATCCAACAGTACATTTAAAAAAGTATTCACCATTCCTGGCTCCAAGGGTGGTTCAATAATTGTAAGTCAATCAGTATGATACACCACATTGATAAGAGAAAAGGTACTATGTATATATATATATATATATATATATATATATACACACACACACACACATATGTATGTATGTATATGTATATATGTATGTATGTATATGTATATATGTGTGTGTGTATATATATATATATATATGTATATATATACATATATATATCCAAGTAAGTCACAGGATAATAAGTAACATTAAACAAAGGAAAGATAAACACTGAATAAACAGAAAACAAATAAGAAAATGGCAAACATAAATGATCATATATTAACAATTAAATTAAATATAAATGGTCTAAAAACATTGATTCAAAGGCAGATTAACAGTGTATAAAAAGCCTGACTCAAATATATGTTGTCTACAATACAGCTCACAATAAAAATAAGATTAATAGACAAAGTAACATAATGAAAAACATATGCAATATTAATAAAAATAGAGACCATATGAAAAGTAAAATTATGTAAATTATATTTCAGAGAAAAATACAAAAAAACAAAATTTATTAAAATACTAGAAAATAGTGGAAATTGGATAAATTGTTTATAACCTACTACATAAATGTGGAGACATACTATTTTCATGGATTATAAAACCAACTTACTATAGATGTCAATTATCACCAACTTGACCTATAGATTTAAAAAATTCCTATGAAATCTCACAAAAGTTTTTGTATACATACACAAGTTTATTATTTATGTATATGAAAAATTAAAGAATCTATGATAGCTAAAACATTTTAAAAAATAAGGTTGGAGGAGTTTCCCAACCCAATGTTAAAACTTCTTATTTAGCAACAGTAATCAAGATAGCATAGTGTTGATGGAAAGATACACATACAGAATAATGGACCAGAATAAAAAAAGAAATAGGGTGACATAAATATACCCAAATTATTCTTATAGCATTTTGAAAACAGTTCAATGGAGGAAGAATAGCTTTTTCTGCAAATGGTTTTGGAAAAATTATACATAGAAAGCAGGAGTTATGAGGCAGGGGTGCATGTGCTTAAGTACTATTCTTTTAAAAAAAGAAAAGAGGAAATCTTTGGGACCTATAGCTTATTAGTTATTAAATTTGACACTAAAAGAAAAAGTGTTAATTTCTTCAAACTTAAAGACATTTGGTCTGTAAATGGACTTGTAAAGATAATAAAAACAAAAACTATAGACTGAGAGAAAGTATTTTCAATTATATATCCTAGAAAAGGTCTTGTATCCAAAAATATAAAGAATTTTTAAAACTTAATGGTTAAAAAAAATCCAACAGATTAGAAAATGAGCCAGGACAGGATGGGACATCTTACTAAAGAGGATATACAGATAGCTAATAAGCACATGAAAAGATGTTCAGCATTGGCCCTCTGGTTTGCCATTAGTGAAATGCAAATTAAAACCATAATGAGATATCTCTTCATACCAATCACAATTTTTTTAAAAAATGAGAACACCAAGTGTTGGTCAGGATGCAGAAAAACTGGACCACTAATACATTGCTGGAAGGAATGTCAAATAGTACAGAAACTCCAGGAAATGGTTCAGCAGTATTTTTTTAAAACTAAACATGTACCTGTCATGTAACTTTCTCTCTAGCATTTATCCCAGAAAAGTGAAAACATATTCACACAAAAATCTGTACATGAATATTCAGAACAGTGTTATTCATAATAGCCAAAAATTATTGACAATTCAAATGTTCTTTAAGGAGTATATGGTTAAATGAATTGTGATACATTTATACAATGATAAACTAATTAGCAAAAAAAAACTTTAAAAAGGAATGAACACACATTTATGCACACAACTACATGGATGAAACTCAAATAAATTCTGCCAAGGAAGAATAACCAATCTCAAAATGTCATGTACTGTATGATCCTACTTATATGGCAATCCCAGAATGACATACTTGTGGAGATGGTGAACAGAGTAGTAGTGTCACAGGTTTGGGATGGGGATTATTTGAGCTGGTGTGTCTATAAAGAGATAGCAGGAAGAAGCTGCTTGGTGATGTAACTGCCAGGTTTCCTGACGATGGTGGTGGTTTTACAGTTTTTATGGCTACTTTCCAGGGGAAACACCTTGATCACCTGACTCTGGTGTCCAAGGATGCTTGCATTCTTATATCCCATAGGATTGTAGCAATGCAAGAGATAGCTCTTGGCAGGTTCCATCCAGGGCACCGCACAGACAACAGACCAAAACACACCCCTAGTCTTATGAAAGAGCTCTTTTTATTTATCCAAGGGCAAGCCTGAAGGTCAGCCCTCTGGTTTGGCATACATTTAGAGACACATAAATGTACTGTTGAGGAACAGAGGTTAGTAGACATAATCTTTGTCATCTCCTTCTACTTCTAGCTAGCTCATTGGTATCTCCTAGAAAGTAACTGTTGTCCTGATTTGTATACTTATTGCCTGGGGACACCTCTAGATTGCCGGGTTCTGGAGTCCAGTGGGGCTTATGCTTTTGGGTACCATGGGACTATAACCAATGGAGAAAGAGTTCTACAATGGCTATCAACCGAGAACAGGGTGAGAAGCAACAGACCCAGCAGCCCCATATTACTGGGGAAAAGGCCTGTTACCTTTTTATCATAGCTGCAGTTTGAGAGGCAGGTGGAGAAACAGGCACCCTCCTACACTGTTGGTGGCAATGTAAACTGCTGCAACCACTCTGGAAAACAGTGTGGAGGTTCCTCAAAAAACCATCCATAGAACTCCCCGATGACCCAGCAATAGCACTGCTAGGGATTTACCCAAGGGATACAGAAGTGCTGATGCATAGGAGCACATGTACCCCTATGTTCATAGCAGCATTGTCAACAATAGCCAAAACATGGAAAGAGTCTAAATGTCCATCACCTGATGAGTGGACCAAGAAGATGTGGTCCACACACACACACACACACACACACACACACACACACACACAATGGAGTATTACATGACAATGAGAAAGAATGAAATATGGCCATTTATAGGAAAGTGGATGGACCTCAAGGGTGACATGCTAAGCGAAATAAGTCAGGCAGAGAAGGACAGATACCATATGTTTGCACTCATAGGTCTAACAGGAGAACAGGAGAAACCTAATGGAAGACCAGGGGGAGTGGAAGAGGGAAAGAGAGTTGGGGAGAGAGAGGGATGCAAAACTTGAGAGACTATTGAATGCTGAAAATGAACTGAGGGTTGAAGGGGAAGGGGGAGGGGGGAAAAGAGGTGGTGGTGTTGGAGGGGGGCACTTGGGAAGAGCACTGGGTGTTATATGGAAACCGATTTGACAATAAACTACTTAAAAATAAAAATAAACACAGAGATCTAAGTGCTGACTGTAATCCTTTCCAGAGACCTCTGAAATCAGATAGTCTTTGTGCTCTCCTTCCTCCACATGCCAGAGCACTATATCTAGGAGAACTTTTATGTGTGTCTATTTTTCTTTATGTCTTGTGGCTTAGTTTTTTTGTGGCTGCTGCCCAGGAGACACCCCTTGATCACCTGACTGACAACCAAAACTGCTTGTGTTCTTGTGTCCCATGAGGTAGTAACAATTGGAAAGATAGGTCTTGGACAGTTACCACACTGAAAGGATTGTGCAGACAACAGACTAAAACATATATCCAGTCTTTCTTTGAAAGAGGCTTATTTGCTTGTCCTGGAGCATTGACCTGAGGAGCAGGTCTGCCTAATGGGAAACACTATGGGAATGGAAGCAAATGGATGCCATTTTGTGCTCTCATTCTTCCTCACCCCATGCCATTGGTATCTGTGAGAAAGAAAATTGTATCTGTGTATGGTGCCCTAATTTTGGTTACTAGCACCCAATGGACACCTTTAAAATGTCTGCCTCTGGCAGCCAATGTGACTTATATTTGTGGTCCCACAAGACTATATGTATTTGTACTCTTTTAAAGCTGCTGCCTGAGTATCTGGCTTCCAGTCAGACTTTATATATCTGTGCAGAGATCTTCACTTTTGGGACACTGACAGTTCTTGGCACATTCTCAATTGCTAGAAGCCACTAAAAAATAAGCTGCTTGGACAATCACAAAGGTTTGAGAGAAAGCCAAGAGCTAGAGCAGGATTGGCCAATAAGATTCATCTTCTACCTAGATCAATTCTTCAAGACTGGGAGAGGTTCCTGTATTATATAATATGTAGAAATAAACACAGAGAGTCAAGCAACATAAAGAAATAGAGGAATATATTACAAAGAAAGAACAAAATAAACTCAGGAAAAAATCTTAATGAAACAGAGATAAGTGATTTATCTGATAAGCAGCTCAAAATAATGGTAATAAAAATGTTACCAAAATAAGAAGAATGAATGACCACAGTAAGAACTTCAACAAAGAGACAGAACATATAAGAAAGAACCAAATAAAAGTCACAGATTTAAAGGATATAATGACTGGACTTAAAATACACTAGAGTAATACATAGACCAAAAAAAAAAAAAAGGTAAAATATGACATCAAAAATGTAAAACATGGGTGGGGGGCGCCTGGGTGGGTCAGTCAGTTAAGTGTCTGACTTCAGCTCAGGTCATGATCTGAAGGTTGGTGGGTTCAAGCCCCATGTTCTGTGTTATCAGCTCAGAGCCTAGACCCTGATTCAGATTCTATGTCTCCCTCTCTCTCTGCACCTCCCTCACTCATGTCCTGTATCTTTCTCTCTCTCAAAAATAAATAAACATTAAAAAAATTTAAGTGTAAAACATGGGGAAAGAGTAAAACTGTAGAGCTTTAGAATGTAAGCATAAATTATTATCAACTTAAAATAGACTGTAAAAAATATAAATTGTTATATGTAAGCCCCATGATACCCACATGCAAAAACATACATGAAAGACAAAGAAATTAAAGTATGCCACTAAAGAAAGCCATCAAATCAATAAGGAAGAGAAAAAGAGAAGAAAGAAACAGAGGAACTACAAAATTGCTAGCAAACAATCAACAAATGGCAATAATTACATACCTATCAATAACTACATTAAATGTAAATATACTAAATTCTCTAATTAAATGACATAGAGTGGCTGAATGGATTAAAAAAAAGGCCCTTCTGTATGTTGACTAAAGAGACTCACTTAGGACAAAAAGGGCACATACAGACTGAAAGTAGAAAGTTCTAAAAAAGATATTCCATACAAGTGAAAACCAAAAGAAATCTGTTTAGGGGTGCCTGGTGGCTCAGTCAGTTGAGCATCCAACTTCAGTTTAGGTCATAGTCTCATGGTTTGTGAGTTCAAGCCCCACATCAGGCTCTGTGCTAACAACTCAGAGGCTGGAGCCTGCTTTAGATTCTGTGTCTCCTTCTCTCTCTGCCCTCCCTCACTTGTACTGTCTCTCTTTCTCTCTCTCAAAAATAAGTAATAAAAAAACATTTAAAAAAGAAAGCTATGTAGTTATACTTACATATTTAATAAACTAGACTTAAAAATGAAGGATAAAGAAGAACATTATATAATAATAAAAAGATAAGCTAACATAAAGATACATTTTAAATATTTATGAATCCAACATAGATGGACAATCATATATAAAGTAAATATTAACATACCTAAAAAGAGAAATAGACAGCAATACAATAATAGTAGGGGACTTTAATTTCCCATCTACATCAATGGATAGATCATCCAGACACAAAATCAGTAGGTAAACATAAACCATAAGTAACACATTAGACTAGATGAACTTAACAGATATATACAGAATAGTCCATTCAACAGCAACAGAATATACATTCTTCTCAAGTGTACATGAAACATTCTACAGGATTGATCATATGTTAAGCCAGAGAACAAGTCTTAGTAAATTTAAGATTTAAATTACATCAAACCACTTTTCCTATCATAATAGTATAAAATTTTAAAAAATCATTGCAAGAAGAAAACTGGAAAATTTATAAATACGTGGAGATTAAGGAAAATGCTACTAAACAACCATTGAGTCCAAGAAGAAATTAAGGAGAAGTAAAAAATACCTCAAGACAATTGAAAGCAGAAACACAACATACCAAAACACATGGGATGGAGCGAAAAGAGTTCTGAGAGATAGGAAAAATCTCAAATAAAAAGGGAATAACAAATAAATAACATAGATGAAAATATGAAACTAAGATTTGTTTCTTTAAGAAGATAAACAAAATTGACAAACCTTTATTTAGACTCACCATGAAGAAGGAGAGAAATAAAATAAATAAAATCAAAAGTTAAAGAGGAGACATTACAACTGATATGACAGAAATAACAAAGTACTCTAAGAGACTACTATAAACAATTATACACTGACAATTTGGGCAACCTAGAAGAAATAGATTAATTCCTAAAGACATACAACCTACCAAGAGTGAATCATGAAGAAATATCTAATCTGAACAGACCTATTACTAGTAAGGTTATTCCATCAGTAGTCAAAAATCTTCCAACAAACAAAGTCCAGGACCAAATGACTTCACTGGCAGTTTCTTCCAAATATTCGAAGGATTAATACCAATCCTTCTCTAGCTTTTCAGAAAAGTAGAAGAGAAAATATATCCAATTGCAAGGTAAGCATTACCTTGATACCAAAATGAGACCAGAACCCAGCCAAAAAAAAAAGAAAAAGAAAAATACATACATACATAAAATAAATTACAGGCCAATATTCCTGGTAAGCACAGATAAAGAAACCTTCAAGAAAACATAAGCAAACTAAATTCAGCAATACATTAAGAGAATTATACAACATGATAAGATGGAGTTTGTTCCAGAGATGCAAGGATGCATCAATATCTACAAATCAATCAATGTCACATACCACATTAATAAAATGAAAGATTAAAAAATCTCAACAGATACAGAAAAAAAGCACTTGACAAAATTAAGCATCCGTTTATGATAAAAACTCTGAGAAGAGTAAGCATAGAGTGAACATACATCACATGATAAGGCCAGAAATAGCTAGGGCACCTGGGAGCCTTGGTATGTTAAACATCAGACTTCAGCTCAGGTCGTGATCTCATGCTTGATGGGTTTGAGCCCCTCATTGGGCTCTGCTGACAGAGCCTACTTTGGATTCTGTCTCCCTCCTTCTCTTCCCCTCCCCTGCTGACCCTTCCCTGCTGACCCTCTGTCTCTCTCTCTCTCTCTCTCTGAAGAAGGAAAAAAAAAACATTAAAAATAGTAAAAATAAAATAAATAAATAAAAAGTGCATAGCTAACATCATACTTAATGGTAAAAATCTGAAAGAGTTTCCTCTAAGATCAGGAGCAAGACAAGGATGCCCATTCTTGCTACTTTTATTCAGCATAGTTTTGGATATTTTAGCCAGAGCAATATGACAAGAAAAATAAATTCATCTAAAACAGGAAGGAAGAGATAACACTCACTATCTGCAGATGACATGATATTATATAAAATGGAAAGATATTTCATGCTTATGGACTGGAAGTATGATTATTATTAAAATGTCCATACTAGCCAAAGCAATATATGTATTCAGTGCAATCTCTATCAAACTTCCATTGTCATTTTACACAGAAACAGAAAAAACATTCTATAATTTTTGTGGAATCACAAAATATCCCAAATAGGCAAAGCAAATTTTAGAAAGGAAGACAAAGCTAGAGGCACCATGCTCCCTAATTTCAAACAATATTACAAAGCTGTATCAGTTAAAACAGTATGGTATTACACAAAAACTAGTGCAAAGATCAATGGAATAAAATACCCTAGAAATAAGCCCATGCATATATGTTCAATTAATTTATGACAAAGGAGCCAAAAATATACAATGCTAAAGATGATGGTGATGATAACTAGACTATCACTTTTCAAAAGAATGAAATTAAATGCAAAGGAATAAAACCCAACCATTATCTTACACAATATATAAACATTAATTTAAAATGGATTGAATTCTTGAATGTAAGACTTGAAACCATAAAACCATAAATTCCTAGAAGAAGGTATGCTCCATGACATTGCTCTTGGTGATGATTTTTTTTGGATTTGACACCAAAAAAACAAAAATAGATGAGTGGGAATACATTAAACCAAAAGTTTTTCACAACATCTTGTTTTAAAACAAAGGAAACTATTAACAAAACTAAAATGCAAACTGCTAAATCAGAGATTTATTTGCAAATCACATACTTAATAAGGGTTTAATATCCAAATATTAATAATAAAAAGACCCATGAAAATCAATCACAAAAAGAAAACAAAAAAAAAGATCTATCCACATAAAATATAGGCAGCCTTTTTTTCCAAAGACTTACAGATGACAAACAAGTACATGAAAAGGTGCTCAAAATCACTAAACATTACAGGAATTCAAATCAAAGCTTTAATGAGATATCACCTCACACATGTTAGGATAGTTTTTAGCAATAAAACAAAAGATAAATGTTAGCAAGAATGTGAAGAAAATGGAACACTAGTTGACTGATGATGGGCATGTAAATTGGTGCAGCCACTAGGGAAACAGTTAGAGCTTTTTTCAAAACAATTATAAATAGAACTACCATATGATCCAGCAGTTCCACTTTCTGTATGTATCTGAAGCAAAACATTAGCCTAAAAAGATATATGCACCCTCATGCTCATTGCAGACTGTTTACAATAGCCAAGACATGGAAGTAACCTAAGTGTCTTTTGACAGATGAATAGATAACCAAGAAGTGGTATAGTTATATAACTAAATATTATTCAGCCATATAAAAGAAGAAAACCTTGCCATTTGTGATGACATAAATGGACCTTGAGGGCATTATGCTAAATAAAATAAAGAAAGAGACACAGAAAGACATATGATTTCACTTATATGTGAAATCTAAAAAAAAAATAAAAATTAGCTGGTAGATACAGAGAATACATTGACAGTTGTCAGACATAGGAGTTGGAGATGGGTCAAATGGGTAAAGGAGTCAAATGCACAAAGTTCCAGTTATTAAATAAGTAACTCATGAAAATGTAATGCATAGCATGGTGACAGTATTATAGTTAATAATACTGTATTTTATATTTGATAGGTACTAAGAAACTAGATCCTTAAATTTCTCATCATGAGAAAAAAGTGTAATTATGCATGATTGTATATGTTAACTAGGCTTATATGACGATCATTTTGCAGTATATACAGATATCTAATCATTAAGTTGTACACTTGAAACTGATACAAATTATACATCAATACAAAACAATAAAATAGAATCAGAGATGGAAGAAAAAGCAAATGTCACAGCCACTCTTATGAAATAAATTCAAATATCCTAAATAAAATATTTAAAATGGGTTTATATCAGAACTGTTAAATGTTTAAGCATTATAAAATCTATTAATGTATCTCATTTAAAATGAGATGTTATTAATTGTAATACACCAAATACCACTAAGAAAAACTTTTGTATTCTAATACTTTCACAGACTATTAATAATAATATGTATTCTAACTTCAGAAATGTGAAAATGTAAAAAAATTGTGTCTTAAAAGATATTAAGTAATTAAAATAAATAGTAGAGCAATATATTAATATATATACTTACATTTTAATGGAGAAAAACATTTGGATTATTCCAATGGACACTGACAAAGATTTGATAAAGAGTACCACAGCTTATAAACTATTTAAATGAGTAAGAAACAGAATGCAATTTCTTAATTTGACAAAGAATATCTACCAAAAAATATTTAACATAATGATTAAACTTTAAAGAATTTTTCTTCAACATGGAAGTCATATTCATCATGATGTCAAGTAAAAACAATAAGAAGAAAAGTCAGATACATTATGATAACTTACTTAGAAAGTCCAAGAAATTTTAGAAACTACTAGATCCAATTAAGATGAATGGAAGGATCTAAGGTGGATATACAGAAATTAACATTTCTAGTCAATTAGAATAAGCAGTAAAATAGAAGATTCCAGTCACAAAAGCAAATAAAAGTTATGTAAAAATAATTTTAAATAAATATGAGTGAGGCCTCTGTGTATAAAAATTATAACTTAATTAAATGACAGGAGAAATAGCTGAATAAACAGAGAGAACTATCATGCTAATATCTGCCAAGAGTCAATAGTTTAAACCTGTCAGTTCTCCCAAAACTAATCTAAAAAAAAAATTCGACGTTAATCTAATCTGAATCCCACAGCTTTTCCTGAAACTTGCCAGCTGGTCTTAATATTTATATAGAACTTTAAAGGCCCAAGAAAATCAAAGAGAATTTTTACAAAAAAAAAAAGATAGTATTGCACACCATATTAGGTTCCAGATTTATTATAAAGTGATAATCATTAAAACAACTGTTAAGCATTAGGAAAAAAAACAATGGCATTAAAAATAGAAGGCCAATAATAGATTGCACAGATATAAACACTTGATATATGATAGTGGTTTAATTACAAATCCATGGAAAAGGGATGGGTCCAGCAGATGATGACAGTACAGTTGGCAAATGCCAGGCTTACATGATAAGAGTAAAACCTCAAGGTTTTGAAAAAAAACTATATGAAAGGCTATCTTTGAAGTAAACAAGTCACCAAAAGTAAAATACAGGACGGAAAAACCCATATTTGACTATAAGAAAGCAAAGATCATTTGCCCTGCTTAAATAAACTGAGGCAGAGCAAGATTTGCACAGAGTCAATTTGGGAACATGATTACATGCTCTTCTCACAAAGTGTATTTTAAGGGTACAGACAGGATGGTATGCAGGCACTTGCTTGCCAGAGGGGGGGTGCGGATTCTTCTGTGAGGACCCAGAGCTCCTTGCAGCCAAACCAGGGGTTTACCTTACCTAAGATTGGCATAAAATAGAATCCAATGATGTTTGGTGTATGCCAAATGAATGATCAAGAAAGCTTCACCAAGTGTCACCTCTTTCCCACTCACCAGAAACCCAGCGAGGACTACCCTGGGAGTAACTAGGTTGTGACTAAGTCAAAAATGTGTATTCACTCTGTGTTTTAGGATTAATCATGTAAACCCACTACACTAAGGCCAATATTTAAAGAGAACAGATGCTCCTCAAAGCTAAGTGCTGGGTGAGGCTGCGTCTTAAAGAGGAATGAGGAATCATACGGGACGGCTAGCTCAGCCCTACCAAAATCGACCGGACAGTAAGCCCTCTGCCATTGTGAGGGTATACAAGGAGAAAAAGAAATGTGTAAGCTCATTTCAACTTAGCCTCTAGCACCATGCCCTTCCAATGGTAGACATGAAGTAAATGTGTTAAATAATACACAATGATGTGACATGGCGCTTGTACATGAATGCCATATAAAAAGAAGGAATGTCTATCTGTCAGAAATGTTATTATTATAACTCATTATAAACTAAAAAGCCTTTTAGAATGAGCATTGTTCTTCACGTCTTAGAGATGGGCAATGAGGTTAACTGATGCTGAGCAAAGTGGCTAAGTAATAATTTTGGTACAAAACCCTACAGGCCCACTACAATTTCCCCAAAAAGGTCGGTTAAGCTGGAGAAAATCTGGGAAAGTCTAGGAAAGTGTATAGGGAGTTTGAAGAGCCCACAGGAATATTACAGATGGGTTTCAGAGCTAGGGGAAGCAGGCAGATACTGGCTCAGCTGGAAGGAAGGAATGAGCTCTGCTGACTGAATGACCCAGCCTGAGGCGAAATGCTGGAAGTACAGCTTCTGCCCAGCCAGAGGATTGCATTTGTAGCTGATGTTCATTCAGTTTGACACAGGTGCTATGTGATTCTCCCTCCCCAATTAAACTCTACAGTTCTATCAGTCATGGAAATCACTTTGTCATAAGAAATACGCAATTAAGTTGCTCTATGTCCATGCTAGTTTGTAGTAGAAAGAGGATTGTTTATATTGGTAATTCTGGAAGGTAAAACCCCCATTGAATTCTCCCTGCTCTTGGTTTAAGTCCTTATCTTATTTTTGCACATTGTCTCTTTTAAAAAATGATGTGTTTAAGTTGCGATCTTTCAGGGGGAATTAGTTTGAGTCATTAAAATGATGTTTCCAAACAGTGCATCTGTGCTTTTGCCACCAATCAACACAGACACATTCCCCTTCCCTCCTCATCCACTTACCTACTGGGCTCAACCCAGCTTTCATCCTTGAGTCAAAGAACTCCCCCAAGACACTGTCCTTACCTAGAAAGGGCTTGACAGAGAGCTACAGAATCCCTCCCCACCCAACACACACACACTGAAAAGGAGTCCCTTGTTCTTGCCAACACCTGAATACTACCTTCAGTCCCAACCCTTTCCTCTGGGTCCCCACATGTGAGTGGCAGAACCATTCTAAAAATGTGGTGACTGCAAGGAGATCCAACATGGCAGAGAAGTAAGAGAACCCAAAGTTCCTTCATCTCTCAATCGCAGCAGTGATGAGGCCAAAGGACTTTGAATTCCAAGAGTCTAGGGCTGTAGAGTGAAGAAGATGTCTCCAGGGACCCACAGAGACAACCTGGTGAGCCATAGGTGTGTGATTGTGAACTGAGGGTGATAAAACAGGCCACATAGGCATGGAGGGGAGGGATCCCTTTCTGCAGACAGGCAAAGGGAAGAGAAAGAAAGGCTGAGGAAGTATAGGACTGTATCTGGACAAGAGAAAAACCACAGACCTGGAGGGTCAAAGATTCTATTTCTAACTGCAGGGCTTTCTCCTGAAGGGGGCCAGTTTCACTGCTCACGCACCTGGGAAGGTGGGGAGCGAGCCTCTGGCTTCCTAACTAGTTTAGAGATGCAGTCCTCAGTGGCAGAAAGCAATCCCCTCCCTGGAATGCTGTGGGAAGAAGGTACATAACCGTTCAAAGGACAAAGACTGCCTGCATCCACCAGCCAGAGGCCATGTATCAGCAGCAGAGCTGCAGAATTGGAGCGCACGGAGCAGCACCTTTTAAGACATTGGGAGTTTAAGTCCCAGCCAAGCACTATCGAGCCGCAGGAGTCAGAAGAGCTGGAGAAACCAACTTTGTTTGTACCCAAGGACAACCTAAACAGAGTGGTTTGGGACACCAGGTCCAGGGAGGAGAGACTGGGGTGTCGCCATTTTTATCCCCATCAACAACAAGGTGGGGTTTCAGGGAACAGGCAGTGGGCCCACAGTGGAGGCAGGACCCACCTACACAAAACATCACCCCTCCATGCCTGACAACTGCATATCTACTGGAGCTGGATTAACGTGATTAACCAGACAGCCCCTCCTCCAGACCAGTGCTGCCACCAATTCCAAGGCACCCAGTGGTTTTGCATTTCCTGATTTAATTCTTGGACAATTATTATATATTTTTTTCCTTTTCTCCTTCTTATTTCTTCTCTCCTCTAGTCTAGTTATTCTGGTTGTTGGATTGTTTAAGCAGACATATTTAATCTATTCTCTTTATACCTGTTCTGTATCTGTTTTATTTCTTCTTTTATGGGTTAAGCGATATAGTTTCTCTTCCTCATCAATTTTCTTTTCTTTTCTTTTTCTCTACCTGTCATTTCACTCTTTGTATGGGATAAGGCCTCATCCATGATGCAGCATCCCAAACCTGTTGTTTTACTATAGCTGGTATTTTGGGGGTTGCTTTCTGTTTTATTTGTTTTCTTTTCCAGGGCTACTTTAATGAACAAATCAACACACACCTGATGGAGGGTCCAAACCATCAAAATGAGTAGGGAGATGAAGCAACAAGAGTCACAACAACTGATAGCAAGTAACACCACAAAACACATCTCCTGAAGGGCCAGGACCTAGACAGTGTATGGTCCCTCTTTAATATAGTAGTGCTTGTAGGTGCAGGGCACATAATAAGCTTTTAAAACACATAAGGGACAGAAAACTAGCCAAAGTGACAAAACATAAGAATTCTCCTCAAAAGAAATTCCAGAAAGAAATGACAGCTAAAGAATTTATCAAAACAGATCTAAACAATATAACTGAACAAGAATTTAGAATAATAGTCATAAGATTAATCACTGGACTTGAAGAAAGCATAGAAGACAGAAGAGAATCTATTGCTCCAGAGATCAAGGAACAAAACAATAGTCATGCTAAATTCACAAATGCTGTAATTGGGGTGCGAAATAAACTAGAGGCAGTGACAGGATTGAAGAGGCAGAGGGAGAGTAAGTGAAATAGAAGATAAAATTATGGAAAAAGATGTAGCTGAGGAAAAGAGTGATTAAAAAATTCTGAACCACAAGGAGAGAATTATAGAAATGAGTGATTGAATGAATTAGAATAATATGCATATCATAGGAGTTCCAGAGAGAAAGTGAGAGAGGCAGAAAGGGTACATGAACAAATCATAGCTGAGAACTCCCCCAATCTGGGAATGGAAACAGACATTGAAATCCAAGAGGCATAGAGAACTCCATTCAGATGGAGAAGGAATTGATCTTCTGCATGACATTCACAGTGAAACAAAGATAGAGAATTCTGAAAGCAGCTTGGAACAAACAGACCTTAACTTACAAGGGTAGACACATAAGGGTAGTACTAGACGTTATCTATTGAAACTTGGTAGGCCAGAGGGGAGTGTCAGGAAATATCCAATGTGCTGAGTAGGAAAAATATGCAGCCAAGAATCCTTTATCCTTCAAGGTTGTCATTCAGAATAGAAGGAGAGAGAAAAGTTTTCTCAAACAAACAAAAACTGGAGGAATTCATCACCACTAAACCAGTGCTACAAGACATCCTGAGTGGAATGTTGCAAAGACCACAAAGAACCAGACATATCACTACAAGCATGAAACCTATAGACAACACAATGACTCTAAATGCATATCTTTCAATAATAACTCTGAATGTAAATGGACTAAATGCTCCAATCAAAAGACATAAGGTATAAGAATGGATAAAAAACAAGACTCACTTATTTGCTGTCTATAAGAAACCCATTTTAGACCTAAGGACACCTGCAGATTGAATGTGAGGGGATGGAGAAACATCTAGCATGCTACTGGAAGTCAAAAGAACACTGGAGTAGCCATACTTATATCAGATAAACTAGTTTTTATTTTATTTTTTTAATTTTTTAAATGTTTTATTTATTTTTGAGACAGAGAGAGACAGAGCATGAGAGAGTCAGGGGCAGAGAGACAGGGAGACACAGAATCCAAAGCAGTCTCCAGGCTGTGAACTGTCAGCACAGAGCCTGACATGGGGCTCAAACCCACGACCATGAGATCATGACCTGAGCTGAAGTCAGAGGCTCAACCGACTGAGCCACCCAGGCATCCCATATAAACTAGATTTTAAACTAAAGGTTGTAGCAAGAGATGAGGGCATTATATCATAATTACAATATCTATCCATCAACAAGAGTTAAAAATTATGTGTTTATGCACTCAATTCAGGGGCACTCAATTATATAAAACAATCACAAACATAAGCAATCTTATTGGTAAGAAGGTGGAAATTTCAGGGGATTTTAGTACTCTACTTACAGCTGATGGAGAGATCAGGAAGGCAGAAAAATCAATAAAGAAACAATGGCCCTGAAGGATACAGTGGAACAGATGGATTTAACAGTTATATTCAGAATTTTTTTTATTTTTTAAATTAAATATTTTATTACCAAGTTGGTTTCCATATAACACCCAGTGCTCTTCCCCACAAGTGCCCCTCTCCATAACCATCACCCTCCATCCCCTTTCCCCCTTCCTGTTCAGCCCTCAGTTTGTTTTCAATATTCAAGAGTCTTTCATGATTTTCCTCACTCCCTCTACCTAACTTACCCCTCCTTTTCCCTTTTTCATGGTCCCCTGTTAGGTTTCTCCTGTTAGACCTATGAGTGAAAACATATGATAACTGTCCTCTGCCTGATTTATTTTGCTTAGCATGACTCCCTCTAGGTCCATCTACTTTGGTACAAATGACCAGATTTCATTCTTTCAGACTTTTTCATCCTAAAGCAGCAGAATACACTTTCTTCTCCAGTGCACATGGAATATTCTCCAAGACTGATCACATATTGGGTCACAAAACAGTCCTCAATAAATATAAAAGTATTGATATCATACCATGCACACTTTCAGATCACAAAGCTATGAAACTTGAACTCAGCCACAGGAAAATGTTTGGAAAACCTCCAAATGCATGGAGGTTAAGAACATACTACTAAACAATTAATGGCTATTAAAGGAGAAAATTAAAAATATTTAGAAACAAGTAAAATAAAAATACAGCAGTTCTGCAAAACAGACGCAGCAAATGCAGTCCTAAAAGGAAAAGTATTGCCATCCAGGTCGATCTCAAGGAACAAGAAAATCTGGACAACCTGGAATAAATGGACAAATTCCCAGACAACCACACACTACTAAATCTCAAATAGGAAAAAAAGAAAATATGAACAGACCCCTAACTAGTGAGGAAAATTAATCAGTTATCAAAAAATTCCCCAACAATTAAGAGTTCTGGGCCATATGTCTTCCCAGGGGAATTCTACAAGATATTTTTTTTTTACAGTTTATTGTCAAATTGGTTTCCATACAACACCCAGTGCTCTTCCCCACAAGTGCCCTCCTCCATCAACACCAACTGTTTTCCCCCCTCTGCCTCCCCCTTCAACCCTCAGCTTGTTTTCAGTTTCAATAGTCTCTCAAGTTTTGGGTCCCTCTCTCTCCCCAACACTCTTCTCTCTTCCCCTCCCCCTGATCCTCCATTAGGTTTCTCCTGTTCTCCTGTTAGACCTGTGAGTGCAAACATATGGTATCTGTCCTTCTCTGCCTGACTTCGTTTGCTTAGCATGTCACCCTCGAGGTCCATCCACATTGCTACAAATGGCCAGATTTCATTCT
>NC_043702.1:107568034-107587178 GCF_006229205.1 Suricata suricatta
CACACACATATATATTATATGTATATGTATATATATATACATATGTATATGTATATATATATACATATGTATATGTATATGTATACATATATACAGACCACGACTTCTTGATCCCTTCATCAGGTGATGGACATTTAGGCTCTTTCCATGTTTTGGCTATTGTTGACAGTGCTGCTATGAACATTGGGGTACATGTGCTCCTATGCATCAGCACTTCTGTGTCCCTTGGGTACCCTGGCAGTGCTATTGCTGGGTCATAAGGGAGTTCTGTAGATGGTTTTTTGAGGAACCTCCACACTGTTTTCCAGAGCAGCTGCACCAGTTTATATTCCCACCAACAGAGTAGAAGGGTGCCCGTCTCTCCACACCCTCGCCAGCATCTATGGTCTCTGGATTTGTTCATTTTAGCTACTCTGACAGGCATGGTTTTGAATTGTGTTTCCCTGATGATGAGTGATGTTGAGCATCGTTTCATGTGCCTGTAGGCCATTTGGATGTCCTCTTTGGAGAAGTGTCTGTTTATGTCTTCTGCCCATTTCTTCACTGGGTTATTTATTTTTTGGATGTGAAGTTTGGTGAGTTCCTTGTAGATTTTGGATACTAGCCCTTTATCTGATATGTCATTGGCAACTATCTTTCCCCATTCTGTCAGTTGCCTATTAGTTTTCTTGATTGTTTCCTTTGCAGTGCAGAAGCTTTTTATCTTGATGAGGTCCCAAGAGTTCAGTTTTGCTTTCATTTCCCTTGCGTTTGGGGATGTGTCGAGTAGGAAATTGCTGTGGTTGAGGTCAAGGAGGTTGTTTCCAATTTCTCCTCGAGGGTTTTGATGGTTTCCTGACTCACATTCAGATCCTTCAGCCATTTTGAGTTTATTTTTGTATATGGTGTAAGAAAGTGGTCTAGTTTCATTCTTCTGCTTGTTGCTGTCCAGTTCTCGCAGCACTACCTGCTAAAGAGGCAGTCATTTTTCCATCGGATACTCTTTCCTGCTTTGTCAAAAATTAATTGACCGTACATTTGTGGGCCCAGTTCTGGGTTCTCTATTCTATTCCATTGGTCCATGTGTCTGTTTTTGTGCCAATACCATACTGTCTTGATGATGACAGCTTTATAGTGGAGGCTAAAGTCTGGGGATTGTGATGCCTCCCAGTTTGGTTTTCTTCTTCAATATTACTTTGGCTATTCGGGGTCTTTTGTGATTCCATACATATTTGAGAATAGTTTGTTCTAGCTTTGAGAAGAATGTTGGTGCAATTTTGAAGGGGATTACATTGAATGTGTAGATTGTTTGGGTAGTAATGACATTTTCACAATGTTTATTCTTCCGATCCATGAACAGGGAATGTTTTCCATTTCTTGGTGTCTTCCTCAATCTCTTTCATAAGTGTTCTATAGTTTTCATCATGTGGGTCTTTTATATCCTTGGTTAGGTTTATTCCTACGTATTTTATGGTTTTTCCTGCAATCATAAATGAGATCAGTTTCTTGATTTCTCTTTCTGCTGCTTCATTATTGGTGTATAGGAATACAACTGATTTCTATACATTGATTTTGTACCCTTCAACTTTACTGAATTCATGGATCAGTTCTAGAAGTCTTCTGGTGGAGTCTGCCTGGGTTTCCATGTAGAGTATCATGTCATCTGTGAAAAGTGAAAGTTTGACTTCTTCTCTGCCAATTCTGATGCCTTTTATTTCCTTTTGTTGTCTGATTGCTGATGCTAGGACTTGCAGCACTATGTTAAACAGTAGTGGTGAGAGTGGACACCCATGTCGTGTTCCTAATTTCAGGGGGAAAGCTCTCAGTTTTTCCCCATTAAAAATAATATTGACTGTGGCCTTTTCATAAACTGCTTTTATAATATCTAGGTAAGTTCCTTCTATTCCGACTTTCTCAAAGGTTTTTATTAAGAAGAGATGTTGTATTTTGTCAAATGCTTTTTCAGCATCGATCGACAGGATCATATGATTTTTTTCTTTTTCTTTTTTGTTGATGTAGTGTATCACATTAATGGATTTGCGAATATTGAACCAGCCCTGTAACCCAGGAATGAATCCCACTTGATCATGATGAATAATTCTTTTTATATGCTGTTGAATTTGATTTGCTAGTATCTTGTTGAGTATTTTTGCATCCGTATTCATTAAGGATATTGGTCTGTAGTTCGCTTTTTTTTACTGGGTCTCTGTCTGGTTTGGGTATCAAGGTGATGCTGGCTTCGTAGAATGAGTTTGGAAGTTTTCCTTCTATTTCTATTTTTTGGAATAGTTTGAGAAGAATGGGTATGAGCTCTGCTTTAAATGTCTGGTAGAGGCCAAGATGGCGGAGAGGAAGGGAGCTCTGTAAACTCCGTCTACCCCATCTATCGAACTGAGAAGGGCATTACTCTCATCTGCAAGAGTGGAAGGAGAAAATATGGAATCCAGAGAGAAGACAACCTCAAAGATACCTAAGTGAGTGAGTGCAAACTGGGGAGATCGGAAAGTGGGCCATCCTGAGATGGTCAGGGGAGGCAGGAGCCCCAGCCCAACACGGGGAAAATCTGCAAGGAGCCCAGGAGACAAAGGGAAGGGACAGAGTGACTGAGAATGCTCATAATACTGTCTCTGGTCAAGAGGTAAGGAACGCTTGGCCGCCACTGGAGAGAGAAACTCTCCATATATATAACTGCTGGGTAGCCCGAATCCCGAACCCAGGTGGCACAAGGGAAAGAACAGCTTCCAGCACTAAGCCGTCTCTGTGGGGAATCAGAGGCCATGGCAGCAGGCCAGGGGCGCTCTCTTCGACCTTGGTTTTGGGAGCAGGAGCACTCACCTCATTTCCATGGCGCATCTCACCCCCAGCATTGGCTGTGGGAATCCTGAATCCTGGGTGCCAACAGGGAAAAAATAGGGCCCACACCTACAAGATCCCGGCAGGGAGTTGGTGGCGGTGGAGGCCTGGGCATACGCTTAGGCTGCAGGAGCTTCCAGCTCATTTCCAGTAGCACACAGCACCTTGAGCAACAGCTGCCCAAAGCCAAGAGAGACTCATACCTAAATATAATGAAAGTCATATATGAAAAGCCCACAGCAAATATCCTTAATGGGGAAAACCTGAAAGTTTTCCTGAGATCCGTAAAACCACAGAGATGTCCACTCCACTATTGTTTTTTATCATAGTGTTGGAAATCCTAGCATCAACAATCAGACAACAGAATGAAACAGAAGGCATCAAAAATGGCACAAAAAAAAGAAGTCAAATGTTCACTTTTTACAGATGACATAATATCCTACATGGAAAACCTAAAAGACTCCACCAAAAGGCCTCTAGAAATGATACACAAATTCAGCAAATCTCAGGGTACAAACTCAATGTATAGAAATCAGTTGCATTTTTATAAATCAACAATGGAGCAACAGAAAGAGAAATCAAATAATTGATCCCATTTAGAATGGCACAAAAAATACATAAAATACCTAGGAATAAAGCTAACCAAAGATGTAAAAGATCTATATAATGAAAATTATAGAGAATTTTGAAGGAAATTGAAGTAGACACAAAGAAATAGAAAAGCATTCCCTGCTCATGAATCAGAAGAATAAACACTGTTAAAATGTTATTATTACCCAAAGCAACCTACACAGTCAATGCAATTCCAATCAAAACTGCACCAGCATTTTTCTCAAACCTAGAACAAACTAACCTAAAATTTGTATGGAACCACAAAATACCATGAATAGTCAAAGTAATATTGAAGAAGAAAACCAAAATGGGAGGCATCACAATTCCAGACTTTAGCCTCTACTACAAAGCTGTCATCATCAAGACAGTATGATTTTGGCACAAAAACAGACACATAGACCAAGGGAATAGAATAGAGAACCCAGAACTGGGTCCACAAATGTATGGCCAATTAATCTTTGACAAAGCATGAAAAAGTATCCAACGGAAAAAAGATAGCCTCTTTAACAAATGGTGCTGGGAGAACTGGACAGCAGCATGCATAAGAATGAAACTAGACCACTTTCTTAGAACACACACAAAAATGAACTCCAAATGGATGAAGGATCTGAATGTCAGATAGGAAACCATCAAAACCCTAGAGGAGAAAGCAGGTCACAACCTCCTTGACCTCAACTGCAGCATTTTCCTACTCAACACATCCCCAAAGGCAAGGGAATCAAGAGCAAAAATGAACTATTGAGACCACATAAAGATAAAACGCTTCTGCATTGAAAAGGAAACAATCAAGAAAACTAATAGGAACCTGACAGAATGGGAACAGATTATTGCAAATGACATACTGGATAAAGGGTTAGAATCCAAATGCATGAGGAAATCACCAAACTCCACACTCGAAAAACAAATAATCCAGTGAAGAAATGGGCAGAAGACATGAACAGACACTTCTTCAAAGAGGACATCCAGATGGCCAACAGGCACATAAAATGATGCTCAGCGTCACTCATCATCCGAAAAATACAAATCAAAACCACACCAAGATACCACTTCATGCTGATTAGAATGGCTAAAATAAATAAATCAGGAGACTATGAGTGCTGGCGAGGATGTGGAGAAATGGGCACCCTCCTATACCATTGGGAACATAAATTGGTGCAGCCACTCTGGAAAACAGTGTGGAGGGTCCTCAAAAAACTATCAATAGAACTCCCCTATGACCCAGCAATAGCAGTGCTAGGGATTTACGCAGGGGGTACAGAAGTGCTGATGCATAGAGGCACATGTACCCCAATGTTCATGGCAGCACTGTCAACTATAGCCAAATCATGGAAAGAGCCTAAATGTCTATCAACTGATGAATGGATCAAAAAGATGTGGTTTATATATAAAATGGAATACTATCACCTAATGAGTGGATCAAGAAGATGTGGTATATATACACAGTGGAGTACTACATGGCAGTGAGAGGCAATGACATATGGCCATTTGTAGGAAAATGGATGGACCCTGAGAGTGTCATGCTAAGTGAAATAAGTCAGGCAGAGAAGGACAGAAACCATATGTTCACACTCATAGGTCTAACAGGAAATTTTCAAAATGATCTAGCTTCAAGAAAAGCAAGCAGTTAGTAGTGCTTAAGAAAAATTGATTCAGTGTCTAATGGATAATTGATACCTGTCACAACACAGCATTGTATATACTGTTAAGTGAAACTGCAATACAATCTAAGTTTATTTTGAGAGTGTTTGCTGTATCCTTGGATTTAATGAAATGTTTAGAGGTGCAGTAGGCATGACTTTGAGTAGATAATGAAAGAAAATGCAAAATGCTTATTGATTTATGATGTGGTTTCATCTTAGCTTGGGCAAACCATGCAGTATTTAATACATAGTAGCAGAATATTTACTATTGAAGCTTGAAAAGATGTGAGTTTTTGTGTGCAACCTTTCATTTATGCATGTGAGAGGGTTATCATTTCTTTTAATATTTTTACATTGTAGTACTTGTTTTGCTTGTTGGTGGTGTTTGCTTATTCAATACATTCTGTCAAGGACAGAAATTACATGCTGGTTTTTTTTTCCCCCTAGGGAGTGTGTCTTGGGTTTTTCCCTTATTATTCTCTTTACTTTTGTTTTCCCTCTTCTTTTTATGGTGGTGGGGGTGGTTATGTTTAATTGAAGTTGCTTTTACAGCACCAAAGACTTAATCATCCATTTTCTATATAAAAAGTAGCTACTTTTTTGCATGGACCTCAAGTATACTGTAGTATTGAGGTGGAATTTAAGGAAAGGTATTAAGCAGGCTGTGTTTTAGCTTATGGGCAAGTAATAAATTATATCATGTATCTTGAATGTATCATAGATAAGCTGCTATATTACAATTGCCACTTCAGATAGCTGTGAAATTAGGTGATTAACTAGTTGGTACCTAATCTTCTAATTTCTGTATAAGTCTAATTACATTAAATAGAAGTGGGGGTTTTGATTTTTTAAAAAATGGAATACTACATGGCAATGAGAAAGAATGAAATCTGGCCATTCATAGCAACATGGATGGAACTTGAGGGTGTCATGCTAAGTGAAATAAATCAGGCAGGGAAGAACAGGTACTATGTTTTCACTCATAAGTCTAACAGGAGAAACTTAACAAAGGACCATGGGGGAGGGGAAGGGGAAAACAGTTGGAGAGAGGGAGGGAGGCAAACCATGAGAGACTCTTGAATACTGAGAACAAACTGAGGGTTGATGGGGGAGGGGGAGAAGGGAAGGGGGTGATGCACATGGAAGACGGCACTTGTGGGGTTGAGCACTGGGTATTATATGGAAACAAACTTGGCAATAAACTATAAAAGAAACAAAAAGAGAAATCAAAAAACTGGTGCCATTGTGAATGGGATCCATAGAACCATAAAATATTTAGGAATAAACCTAACCAAAGATGATCTGTATACTGAAAACTATAAAAAATTATGAAGGAAATTGAAGAAGACACAAAAAAAATGGAAAAAAACATTCCATGTTCATGAATCAGAAGAATAAACATTGTTAAAATTTCGTTTCTACCCAAAGCAATCTACACATTCAATGAAGATGTACTCTGAGCCTGTAAGCAGTCCTCAACCTCCTAAATATGGTTCAGAGAAAGTTAGAAGGAGCTCTGAGGGCACTATGCCCACAGGACAGAGGCAGATGGGCCTTGGTGGGAGAAAGCCACTACCTGTGCCTTTCCACATGGCTCAGGGTCTTGCACTTCAAAGTCTACAAGGTATTCTGCCTGGCCTATAATTTACTCCTGGGAGAATTCTAGGTGTGGGGTCTACCCACAGCTGATATACTATAAGAAATACCATAACTTTCCACAACACACACTGCTTCCTGACAGCACCCCACCAGGCTGCGCCTGCATGTGTGGTATGAGTTCATCTGAAAACGCTGGAGAACCAAGTCATGGGAAAGTGTTAGGACCTTTACCTTCATCAGCGGGACCTGGGAGCCAATTTCATCTACTCACTTCATGCCAGAAACTGTGCTGAGGTTCTAGTATTTACTGTAATGAATACTCACAACATGCCTGTGGGGCAGCATATGAAAGCCTTTCTTAAGATAAGAACACTGGGGCCCTTGCCTGACCCCCACTGAATAGACTTAGTGCCCCTGACAGGAATTCTGACCCTAACTTAGTTTGGTTCTGATTACAGTTGCCAGATAAAATACATGTGGCTCAATTAAATTTAAATTTCAAATAAACAACCTTTTATTTTTTTAATGTTTATTTTTGAAAGGGGGAGTAAGGGAGGAGGGCCAGAGAGAGAGGGAGACACAGAATCTGAAACAGGCTTCAGGCTCTGAGCTGTCAGCACAGCTCGAACTCATGGGCCAAGGGATCATGACCTGAGCGGAGTTGTACACTTAACCCACTGAGCCACTCAGGTGCCCCCAAATAAACAACTTTTTTTTTTAATGTGTGTTAGTTTTCTATTGCTATGATAACCAGTTACCACAGATATAGTGGCTTAAAGCAGCCCGAATTTATTCTTACAATTCTAGAAGTCAGAAGTCCGAAAAGGGCCTCACTGGACTCCAATGAAGATGTCAGCAGGCATGCATTCTTTTCTGGAGGACCCAGGGAGGGATCTGTTCCCTCTTCCCTTCTAAATGTTAGAGGCTGCCCCATTCCTTTCCCCATGGCCCTTTCTTCATCTTCAAATCAATGGCTAGCCTTTCTCACCCTGCTTCCTGATACTGACTATTCTAGCTCCTTTTTCCACACCTGAAGTTCCTCACAATTCCACTGGACTCACTCAAATAATCCAGATGATGCTCATATCTTATATTTATTAGGAGTTGTAATTCCCTTTTGCCATGTAAGGTGACATATTTATAGTTTATGGGGATTTAAACATTCCCTTGGGAGGTTTATTCTGCCTATCACCCACAATTAGTACATCCTGAATATTGCATGAGACATAATTATGCCAGAATTTACCTGTTGTTTATCTAAAATGCAAATTTAACTAGGCCTTCTGTGTTTTACCTGTCCTATCTGGTAGCCCCCACTCTGACCCAGAGTCCAGTTTCTGCCAGCCCTCTTCTAGGGAATACATGGCAGGTTTTATTCCACATGGGCCTGACAGCCTCCCTGGCAACTCCCATGTATTCTGGGGCCTGATGACTTAGCACCTTATATTGCCAGCACCATGGTGTTTGTGTGCCAAGCCCATTCCTGTATACCCTGGAGTTCTCCTGTCTAATCCCAGCACCCACCAAGGGAGGTCAGGAAGCAGATGGTATCAGCATTCCACTTTTCTTAGAGAAGAGCTGTGCTCAGGACCGAGGTCCAGGTCCAGCTGGGCAGGGGACATCAAAAGGAGCTGACCTGGGAGAGACAGGTGGTCAAGGCAAGTGGCATAAGCCAAGCTGAGAGCTCCCCAGGTCATGAGGGCTGCATGAGTTAACTGCAGTGGCCTAGGGAGAGAATCAGCCAGGAGAAAGATGTTGGGGGTAAGACACATGCTGCAGGATGGGTGAGAGAAGGAAGAGAGGGAGAGAGACAGAAGAGGTGGGGAGGTGCAGAGGATGTGAGGAAGAGGACAACTAACAAAGCTAAGAACGAAGGACTCAGCAGGGATATACCCAGGAGACATATCCATTGCCTGAGATGTAAATGGGTGAGGAAAGAGCAGCCTCCTGCATCCCGGGCTTCTTCTCACCACTCATGGAAACCACACTGAGGTCCTCCTGGGGCAGAACAACCCTCTGCACGTCCTGCCCTGCCCTCTTTGTGTTTGGGGTCCTGAGACACCCAGAGGGCTGTCCAGCTATTTCAGTTGGAATTGTATATCCCCTCATTACCAGGACCCATTCTTCCCTCCCAAAGGTATTGGCTTCTTCAGATATGGTGAGGGGACACCAAGAAATATATCCATAGTCTTTTCAAGGAACTGGCATCCCAGGCAGAGCTGACCATGAGATATGGGCCAAGCAGACAGCACTCTGTGTCCCCATCCACCCCCATGAGGAAGGATGTGCCTGGTGATTCACTGTCATTTCTTCCTCAACTGCTGTCTTTCATTCTAAAAATTTTTTAATGTTTTATTTATTTTTGATACAGAGAGAGACAGAGTATGAGAGGGGGAGGGTCAGAGAGAGAGGGAGACACAGAACCAGAAGCAGGCTCCAGGCTCTGAGCTAGCTGTCAGCACAGAGCCTGATGTGGGGCTCGAGCCCACAAACGCAAGATCTGACCTGAGCCGAAGTCGGAGGCTTAACCAACTGAGCCACCCAGGTGCCGCTGTCTTTCATTCTAGATTAGCTCTGCATTTGCCCAGAGCTTCTCATTTGGGAAAATATGGACATTTACCTTCATTTTCCTCCTTTTGACTTCACCCCTCAGCTGAGCTTCCCCTTCTTCCATTATTCATTACTTCTTGACCTCCATGACTTTGGAGACCAAATTCCTGGGTATTCTACAATTTGGGGCCCTTCCTGAAGGTGTTGCTTTGAGAACGAATACTAGATGAACTTTGACAAACCAGAATGAATATATCCTAGCAATCTCAACTACCCAGCAGGAGTTTGTGTGTCTCTTTTCAGAGAAAGAAACAAGTCACACACACACACACACACACACACACACACACACACACATTTAAACCACAGCAACTCTTTTTAAGTAAGGCTGCAAAGGTAGCTCTAAGGAGCCATTCTATCTCAAGGCCTCTGCAGGCAGAAGCTTAGAAATCTAAATTTTTAACAAGCTCTCAGGTGAGTCTTCAGAAAAGGTCAGGAAATACCAACCAGACAAGTGCAATAGGTAAAAAAAAAAAAAAAAAAAAAAGCTGTTAACCCCTCCTGGGCACAGTTCCAAGTACTTATACCACAGTTATGTCTGATCTCCACACCAAATCAATAGATATTAATGAAGAAATAGAAAAACAGAGGCTTTAAATAACTTGTCTAATTTGATAGTAAATAGTGGGGAGAAGAATTTGAATTTTGACTACACTACATTCTTGCACTACAGCACCTTGGAACACACATCAATGGGGGGGTGGGACCAATGGACACTTTGGTGCCCTCCCAAGGGGACAGTGACAGTGTACATTTACTTAGGAAGCCTTCAGGTTTGAATCCAAGTTGACGGCAGCCATAGCCAAATTTATAGTGGTTTTTTTATGTTGGTGTTCCCCATTGCCCTTCCCCTGTTTCTTTCTCTTTCTGCATGAAATCCCTTCCCAAATAAACTATCTGCCTGCAGAGGTTTGTTTCAGACTCTTCTCCTAGAATCCCAAGACAAAATACTTATTTACTTCAATCTAAGTTTTACAGTTGAAAACAAACTTCTATAAACCTTAAAGAACTGAAACATCTGGCTAACCACAGCATGGGCATTTTCCCTTGCTTTCCTGAATGCAAATTTGGAGTCATAGAACAATTGTGTCATTGTTTATATCAGCCTAATCCCAATGACTTACATGATTATGATACTCTTTTTGAAGAGAAGTACTGGTGATTTTTCAATAGACTTCAAAGAACTCAGACTACTTCACTTATTTATGTTATGGTCTGGGAATGCAATAGTGAACAGAACTAAATTCTAGTCCTGTCCTCCCTCCTAAACCGAAGACCTGACCATCAGCATGCTGGCAGTGTCCCTAACTCACTCACTCCCCTAATTGTCTGATGATGGCAGGAGGAGGTTGGATAACAGCCTGCAAAGCAAGTGCTGTCACCAAACTTCATGGGAACCAAACTCCTCAGGCTTCCTTCCTTAGGCTGGGTACTACAACAGTAATCACAGTATAGGAGTGGCTTTCTATCCATGTGACACTGAATGAATCTGGAACATTATCAGCAGATATGCCTTAGCTATGCGCTGGAGTATTGGAACTACAGCCTGATAACCTAAACTAGAAGCTAATTATGCAAAAGTTTACTGGCCAGTTCATATGAAAAGCCGGTATGAACACCATGATTTAAAAAAAGAAAGGAAAACTGCATGTAACAACAGCCCCCTTCTTGTTTTTGGCAAATAGTGTGGCAAATTTCAGTTATTGAAACTGGCAACTTTCTTTGTGGTTTGAGGCATTCTGACCTGGGTGTCTTATTCATTATTTGTGAAAAAGTAAGAAGAAGTGCAATAAGTCAGGTAGGTTCTTCTGTCTTAGTGCCTCTTAGAGAGAGTGACATTCACCAGCAAGCTTTCCCAGGGAGAGCTCTATGTGCCTCCTGCTGAGTCCTGGGGTTACAGAGAAGGTTAACACCCAGATTCTTATAAGTTAATGTGCTTGGAGCAGAGTCCATGATGCTGTCACCTTTGTATCACCCAGAGTGACAACTTCTTTTCCTATGTGTAATAGATGTTTAGTAATGTTTGTAAAATGAATGAATAGATGAATAAATAAGTTTTATGCCTCAATCATTTAGCACATTGGACACTTTTATGGTCTATCATTATGACCAAGAAAAATATGCACTCCTGAGGGGCAAAGAAAGAAGAATATTCATTTCTGTGTTGGATAGTTTCCCACATTTTATGCATTTCCAGGCCATAATTATGCTCTGAACTTAGGACTTCTCAAGGTTCTATGAATAGTATCAAACTGGAAACCCTCTGGGCATCTGACTCTATTGAAAAATAAACACAAAATGTGTAAACCATCCTTAAAGCTCAAATGCAGACCTCATCTCAAGGAAGGTTATGGTTACACATGAAGCGGTTCAGACCAAATGTGCCTGTGGAGCCTGGGACAGGGAAGGGATTGAAGAAGCAAGGAGGGCAGGGCCTGAAATCCAAGAAGATCCTCATGGCCTCCAGAGACTGGAGCTCGGCCTTCCATCGGCAGGTAGAACAAGCACATGCCGAAGGGCTCCATAGGCCACTCTGTGGACCAGGGCATTAGGAAGCCACACTGGATTGGAGGGGCCAGCATCTTCCCTCTGCAGCTATGCCCCTCAAACTCACACCCTCCTCAAGCCCAGACTATGTGGATTGTCTGATTCACCTTCTTCACGTCTTGCTGTTCCCTCTGTCCACACTCTGGGTTTCTTCCATCTCTGCTTCTTCTACCCATTTCCACATCCATGGTCTCCCAGTGCACATCTGCCTACCAGCCAGGCCTCCAGCCTTCCCCTTCCTAGTGAGTCTCTCTCCTCCCCTCCAAACTCCTGCCACTCCCTTTTGACATTATGATAGGGTAGGCCTCTCCTAGTCTGCACACAGGCTCAGACAGCTTCAAGTATCCAGAATAATCTCTGAAGCTGAAATGGAAGTTTCCACTGATATATTCACACAGTCCCAAGGGACCCACCACCTTGGGCTCCCTGTACTCTCCCTTCCCCATTAATATCCCCTCCTTCAAGAGTGAAACCAGGAAACTATCAAAGAAGGTGGACACATGCCATTTCTTCTTTTTAGAATGTGCAAAATGATCCAGAAATCTGCTGTGCATTCTTTCACTTTCAAAAGATTCACTGAATTTTTGAGGCCATTCACGTGGCACCAGGGATGTGGTTCTAACCCATTATAGCAGGACAGTACTAAGGTTGAGATTGGAAGCATCAGGGCTATAGAGAGGCCACCATTTTTCCAACATGCTCATGCTGGCAGGCCAAGGGCTTGTTCCCTCATGGAAACTTTTATTTAATCCACTAAAGACATTTTCATTTACTTTGGTGACCTCCTGGAATGAATGCACTGGTCAGTGTGACATTTCACTAGTGCCTGACTATTCTGTTTGTGGGAAAAGCAGCTTTCCAGAGAAAGTCTGGCATCTGTGCCATTGCCTGGCTGACATCAAAGGCTTTATGATATTGTTCTAACAGCTGTTCCTTCTGGTCAATTACTTCAGCTACAAGACATGCATGACATAGGCCACACAAAATCTGGCTGAGCCTTCTCTTGGTCTGGGAAAGACTCTAGGCCAGATTGTGTGGACTTCTGTAAGGTTGAGGTTCTCCTGGCTGGAGATGTACCTTGGAACAGGTGGGAGGAGAAGTATTGCATTGGAATCAACCTAGACACAAAGACAGTGCATAAAAAGTAAAAAAGGTCCTCAGTGACTTAGTATCCGCCAGCACTCCCAGCCCTGGAGTTCAGACCAAGCCTGCAGGATGGAGGAAGTGCAGATGTCTTCAGAGCACTAGGTGACACTAATGTGCCACCTGCCCCTCTCCAAGCTCTGTGGGGCTGGAGCCCTTTTTCACAACTGGGATGGTATTTGCAAGGCCATTTGGGTGTCTTTCGGTATGAGTTTCTACCACATCAGTCCAGATGTGTCATTCACAACCTCTTTGCTGCTTTCCTCCAAATGACTTGAGTGCATGAACCATTAAAGCCAAATAGCTGAACATCAGGTGGGAGTTCAGGCTATGTACTGCACTGGAACCTGCATTAGGTCTTCCAGTCCTCACACGTTTCTTCAGCCAACCTACACAGAATCTCCTCTCCTGACTTCTATCAAGCCAAGTCTCCTCATCCCCCTTATGAACATGACAGACTGAAAACACCACACCTACATAGATAAACCCTCTCATTTCTCAAAGCACTGTCTTTGGTGTTTTCCTCCCTCATACATTGCATCATATTTTTTGTTGTTTTTCTCATTTCTATATCCCTTCCTCACTAGACGGACATTTCTATGACAGGCAGGCATCACTGGCATTGACCACACAAGGATCTGGCTCTCTCACATGAGACTAATACATTCCCTCTAGTGTGCCAGATGAGCCCACAAAGAAATCTGACACATGTGACTGGGACATGGGAGGTCACTGTCCATCATAACAAGAAGGGACCATAAAACATAACTGAGAAGGCACCCTGTTGCTTAACTTTTACTCACAGAAGCAAATATCCATCCAATATATGGTGAGATTAGAAAAAGGTAGGAGAAAAGAGGAGACACAGAATCTGAAGCAAGATCCAGATTCCAACCTGTCAACACAGAGCCTGATATGGGGCCTGAATCCACCAGCTGTGAGATCATGACCTGAGCCTGAGCCAAAGTTGGATGCTCAACTGACTGATCCACCCAGGTACCCCTCAGTCTGATGATTTAAATGCTAGTCTCTTCCAGGGACACCCTCACAGACACACCCAGATATATGCAGGTGGTCATTAGGCCAGACACATGGCATAGAGCTCCTTGCTCTCGGTTTTGAACAGACTCTATTCTCACAGCTCCTTAAAAGCTCAACAGTTTTTAATTTGATTTAGGCTGAGGTATCAGGCAACCAAGTCTGTTGGATTTGCATTGCAAACAAGAACAAATGTCTTGAGGAGGAATGAAGATATTCCTAAATGGTGAATAAAATACATGAAATGTAATACATGCATTTTTAAATCTTTTTCTACTTAGAGGTTTTGTTGTTATTGTTGTTGCTGCTGTTGCCATTCTGATCTTCATTGTTTTCTAAAGAGCTGAGCAGATCATCTGATATACAAATTAGTATGACATTTTTACCCATTTGGGCCATAGGCTGAAAGCCCCATAAAAGACTAGTAGACAAACTTCTGATCAAGCAAAACACCAACTTGACAGAATTCTAATAACATTTCAGAAAAGGGACCCTGGGAAAAGCAATTATAGGTTTTTAGGGTATAAGCCAGATTACTTTAAATCAGGCTTGCGGTGGTGAGGGACAGATACCATATGTTTGCACTCATAGGTCTAACAGGAGAACAGGAGAAACCTAATGGAGAACCATGGGGAGGGGAAGGAGGAAAGAGAGGGATGCAAAACCTGAGAGACTACTGAATACTGAAAAGGAACAAACCGAGGGTTGAAGGGGGAGGAGGAGAGGGAAGGGAGGTGGTGGTAATGGAGGAGGGCACTTGTGGGGAAGAGCACTGGGTGTTATATGGAAACCAATCTGACAATAAACTGTTAAAAAATAAATAAATAAATAAAAGCAAACAAAAAACAAAAACAAAAAAAAATAAATCAGGCTTGCAAGGAACTGGTAGGAACTCAAAAAGATTTTTGCATAATGAATTAGGGTCAGTGATCACAGACAGGAAAGTGTCTTAGAAGTGAGTATGGCTGTATCAAGCACTTAGTTATTTTTTTAATTTAAAAGTTTATTGTCAAATTGGTTTCCATATAATACCCAGTGCTTCTCCCCACAAGTGTCCCCCACCATGACCATCATCCCCTTCCCTCTCTCCCCCTCCCCCTTCATCTCTCAGTTCGTTTTCAGTATTCGATAATCTCTCATGATTTGTGTCCCTCACTCTCCCCAGCTCTCTTTCCCCTTTCCTTTCCCTATGGTCCTCTGTTAGGTTTGTCCTGTTAGACCTATGAGTGCAAACATATGGTATCTGTCCTTCTCTGCCTGACTTATTTTGCTTAGCATGACACCCTCGAGGTCCATCCACTTTGCTACAAATGGCCATATTTCCTTCTTCCTCATTGCCATGTAGTACTCCATTGTATATATATACAACATCTTCTTGATCTATTCATCAAATGATGAACATTTAGGAATGTAAACTGGTGCAGCTGCTCTGGAAAACAGTGTGGAGGCTTCTCAAAAAACTATCGATAGAACTCCCCTATGATCCAGCAATAGCACTGCTAGGGATTTACCCAAGGGATACAGAAGTGCTGATGCATAGGGGCACATGTACCCCAATGTTCATAGCAGCACTGTCAACAATAGCCAAATCATGAAAAAAGCCTAACTGTTAAGCACTTAGTTTTGACAAGGGAACCGTTTTTACGTGACCCTTAGTCTTTAGAGAGCAAGTGATTTCCAAAGTAGTGAAGGTATGTTTACTTGGTCCAGTACTGTTTTGTGAGCACAGGAAACAGAAAGGTTGTTGATTACAGTCTCAGGTACTTATCTTACTTTTTGAGAACTGTCTATCATTATGGTAATTAAAACTAAATGGTAAATAAGAATATTCTGGAAAGTAAGTGTACTCTCCCAAGTAACACACCTGTCAACATACCTCAAAACCTTTCGAATATACTCTGTGAATTAAGCAAGTCTCATGACCTAAACTATGTTAACTTGGTACTTTCTGTGGCCAACGAAGCCAAGTGGGCTTGTGTTCATCTGAAAAAGTCAGAACTAAAACTGAGATATTCAAATTTTAAGTCCTCTTCTTTCCATAGCCTCCAGCCATGTACCACTTTCTGCAAGCATTATCTCTTGAACAGATCACATTTTCACAAAATCAAGATGATGGCTTACTATGCAACTTCCTGACACCAGGCACAATGCTAAAGTCTTAGTGATAAAAGAAAGAGATCATAGTTCTGTGCCTCAAGAATCTAGTACTCTAGTGGGAGAAAAACAATTACAGTAAAATGTGATATGTACAGCAATTGGCTCTTACCAGGTAGGATGGATGTGCACCTGAGATACTGTTTTTGTTTTGCATGTTTCTTTTTGGGAGGTGAAGTAGTGGCTGTAGGAGCAGGGCTGATCAGAGGAGTAGGAAAAGCTTAACAGATTATTCAGCTGAAATGGACTTTGAAAAGAATGCCCATGCTTTTCCAGATAATGAAGGGAAGAGATGACAAAAAAAACTGGTGTGTGCACAGTTAGGGTGTGTGGGTGTGCCCAGGGCTACTGGTCATCCTGGAGTGACTTGGTTCATGTCTGCAGATACACTTCCCTACTGAAGTCCTGACCTGTTCAGAGCAGCATGGTCCCATGAGCAGAGAAGAATTCTATTCCAGAGTAGCTGTGGCATTGCTGATGGACTGGAGAGAGCCACAGTCCTGTGGTGCACAGAGCAAAGTGATATTTGGAGATAAAGTTTACCAGGAGGTCTAGAGGGAGAGGCTGGGTTTAAATGAAGTTCAGTTTACTGCTTGAGAAGTCAGCACATTTCAGAGCAAAAGAAAGGATTAAAATTCTAAACATCTGACACACAGAGAGGGATAAATGGGTGAGCAGCCTCCTACTCTAGGCCAAGGATTTGAGTGCAGTGGCAGCAGGACCTGGAATAGAGAAGCTGCAGCCACACCCTATGCTTTCACCAGCAAGCTCTCAGACACCAGCATGAGGGCCCTGACTCCTGCAAGGCGTGTGGATGTGTAATACATCACAGAATCAAAATGACCTTCCCTCAAAATGCAAATGGTGCTTCAGGCATGCTAAATGTTATACTGAGCCCCAGCATACATAATTCATGTGTCATTTACAGTGCCCAGCACTCTTGGGTGGAATGGCATACCAATGAGGCTGCACAGGATGCTGCTTGCCTTGGCTTAACTGATTCTGGAAATGCTCAAGTGGAATTATAAAGCTCTTTGAAATACTGCCTCTCCTAATGGGGTGTAAGGAAAGGGAGACGCAGGAAGGGGCAATATACAAGCACGCTCAAGAAAACTGCTAGGAAACTTGTCTATAGAAGTTTATCCACCAGAAATATGAGAGAAGAACAGGAAAAAGAAGAGACAAAAGAGCAGGAAAAAAAAGAAGAAAAGGAAAAAATAGGAATCTGTGATTTTTGTTTCATGACAAGCAAGGATAGAGGCTTACACTAAATCTCTACTCCTGGGGTCATCAAACAACCACAAAACCTAGTAACAGTACCAACAGTCATTTTCTGGGTTTCTACCATGTTGCAAGTAGAGTACTAACACTTCAAAGTAGGTAGTGACTATTCTTCCCATTTTATATGTGAGATTGCGAATGCTATGAAAGATCAAATAACTTGTCAATGTACCTACAGTCCACAAGCAGGAATTCTAGGTCTCAAACAAGGTACATTTTTTTTTTTTACAAGAAAGGGGCTTGAGTCCTTCCATCCACTGCTTTCTGAAGCCAATGCATCCACACATGATTGTTTTATTGCATTTCTCAAAGTCCAAGCTGGTATGACAGGATGCTGTGAGAAGGACATCTGTCAGTCTAATGAAGTTTCCCTTTTTCCATCAGAGATAGGACAGCTCCAACAGCAAGAGCAAGACCAGAAATTTTAGATATGATTTCTCCCTGGCTTGTTCTCCCTGAAACACACCTGAATAATCCTCCATGTTGTCCAAAACTCTATTACTGAATTTATCAAGTTATCAAAATCCAATATTTTAAAGGTTTATTTATTTATTTATTTTGAGAGAGAGAGAGAGAGAGAGAGAGATGGGAGAGAAAGAGAATCCCAAGGAGGCTCCGCACATTCAGCACAGAGCCCAATGCAGGGCTTAAACTCATGAACTGTGAGATCCTGACCTGAGCCAAAACCAAGAGTCAGATGCTTAACTGACTGAGCCATTCAAGGTCCCCAAAAAGCAAATTTTCAAACTTATCTTTAAACAGTTTAGATTTTAACTATTTTGTTGGGGTGCCTGGGTGGCTCAGTCAGTTAAGCCTCCAACTTCGGCTCAGGTCAGGATCTCACCTTTGTGGGTTTGAGCCCCACATCCGGCTCTGTGATGACAGCTCAGAGCCTAGAGCCTGCTTCACATTCTGTGTTCCCCTGTCTCTCTGCCCCTCCCCCTCTCATGCTCTGTCTGTTTCTTTCTGTCTCAAAACTAAATAAAACATTAAAAGGAGGGAGCCAAGATGGCGGAGAGGAAGGGAGCTCTGTAAACTCCGTCTGCCCCATCTATCGAACTGAGAAGGATATTACTCTCATCTACAAAAGCAGAAGAAAATACGGACTCCAAAAAGAATAGAACCTCAAGGATACCTGAGTGAGTGCAAACTGGTGAGATCTGAAAACGGGCCAGCCTGGGAAGGACAGGGGAGGCAGGATCCCCAGCCCAACGTGGGGCAAGCGCACGCAGAGCCCAAGAGACAAAGGGAAGAGACAGAGAGTCTGAGCAGGCTCATAGTACTGTCTCTGGGGAAGAGGTACTGTCTCTGGGGAAGAGGTAAAGAACATTTGGCCCGCTTGGAGAGAGGGACCCACTCCATAGATAACTGCTGGGTAGCCGGAATCCCGAATCCGGGTGGTGCAAAAGAAGTTAACAGCTTCCAGCCCTAAGCCATCTCGGTGGTGGTGGAAGCAGCGGCAGCAGCTGCGGTGGCGGCGCCGACGCGGTGAGAAGCGACCGCAGAAGCGGCCCCGGCGGTTGTGACGGGGGTGCGCACATTGAGAAGCGCCCGCGACGGTGGCTGCGCGGTGAGAAGGGACCACAGAAGCGGCCCCAGCAGTTGTGCCGGGGGTGCGCACGTTGAGAGGCACCCGCGGCGGCAGAGGCAGCGGGCCGCGGTACCGTGAGAGGCTGCGGCAGAGGCGC
>NC_043702.1:107587278-107588849 GCF_006229205.1 Suricata suricatta
GTTGCAGGGTACAAAATCAATTTACAGAAATTGGTTGCATTCCTATACACCAAAAATGAAGCAGCTGAAAGAGAAATCAAGAAAATGATCCCATTCACGATTGTGCAAAAAACCATCAACTACTTAGGAGTAAACCTAACCAAGGATGTAAAAGACCTACATGATGGAAACTATAGAAAACTTATGAAAGAAATTGAAGAAGACACCAAGAAATGGAAAAACATTCCCTGTTCATGGATCAGAAAAATAAACATTGTGAAAATGTCATTACTACCCAAAGCAATCTACACATTCAATGCAATCCCCATCCAAATTGCACCAACATTCTTCTCAAAGCTAGAACAAACTATCCTCAAATTCGTATGGAACCACAAAAGACCCCGATTAGCCAAAGTTATATTGAAGAAGAAAACCAAAACGGGAGGCATCACAATCCCAGACTTTAGCCTCTACTACAAAGCTGTCATCATCAAGACACTGTGGTATTGGCACAAAAACAGACACATAGACCAATGAATAGAATAGAGAACCCAGAAGTGGGCACACAAATATATGGCCAATTAATTTTTGACCAAGCAGGAAAGAGTATCTGATGGAAAAAAGACTGCCTCTTTAGCAGGTGGTGCTGGGAAAACCGGACAGCAACATACAGAAGAATGAAACTAGACTACTTTCTTACACCAAACGCAAAAATTAACTCAAAATGGCTGAAGGACTTGAATGTGAACAGGAAACCATCAAAACCCTGGAGGAGAAAGTAGGAAAAAACCTCCTAGACCTCCACCGCAGCAATTTCCTACTCAACACCTCCTCAAAGTCACGGGAAATGAATGCAAAACTGAACTCTTGGGACTTCATCAAGATAAAAAGCTTCTGCACTGCAAAGGAAATAATCAAGAAAACTAATAGGCACCTGACAGCATCGGAAAAGATTGTTGCAAATGACATATCAGATAAAGGGATAGTACCTAAAATATACAAGGAACTCACCAAACTTCACACCCACAAAACAAATAACCCAGTGAAGAAATGGGCAGAAGACATGAACAGGCACTTTTCTAAAGAGGACATCCAGATGGCCTACACGCCTATGAAATGATGCTCAACATCACTCATCACCTGGGAAACAGAAATCAAAACCACACTGAGATACCACCTCACGCCAGTCAGAGTGGCTATTATGAACAAATCAATAGACTATAGATGCTGGCGAGGGTGTGGAGAGACGGGCACCCTCCTACACTGTTGGTGGCAATGTAAACTGGTGCAGCTGCTCTGGAAAACAGTGTGGAGGTTCCTCAAAAAACTATCCATAGAACTCCCTTTTGACCCAGCAACAGCACTGCTAGGGATTTACCCAAGAGTTATAGTAGTGCTGATGCATAGGAGCACATGTACACCAATGTTCATAGCAGCAATGTCAACAATAGCTAAAACATGGAAAAAGCCTAAATGTCCATCATCTGATGAATGGATCAAGAAGATTTGGTGTGTGTGTGTGTGTGTGTGTGTATATATATATATATATATATATATATATATATATATACACAATGGAGTACTACATGGTA
>NC_043702.1:107588949-107592983 GCF_006229205.1 Suricata suricatta
ATGCAAAACTTGAGAGACTATTGAATGCTGAGAATGAACTGAGAGTTGAAGGGGAAGGGGGAGGGGGGAAAAGGGGTGGTGGTGATGGTGGAGGGCACTTGTGGGGAAGAGCACTGGGTGTTGTATGGAAAACAACTTGACAATAAAATATTGAAGAAAAAAAAAGAAAGCAGGGACGCAAACGGACAATGGATCACCAACATTTATGGTGACAGCGTTATTTACTTTAGCTGAAAAGAATGAAAAACAATCTACATATCTATCAACACATGAACTGAGAGACAAAATGTGGCATATACATAAAATGGAATATTATTCAGACTTAAAAGGAATAGATTTATGATACATGCTACAATATTTATGAATCTTGTAAACATTATGTTAAGTGAGATAAGCCATATACAAAAGGACAAATATTGTATGATTCTATTTCCCTAGAGTAGGGAAGTTCATAAAGATATAGACATTGCCAGCAGCTTGGGGCAGTGTGGAAGGGGAAGTTGTTGTTTAAATGAAGAGTTATTGTTTGAGATGATGAAAATTTCTGGAAATGGATAGTGCTGATGGATGCACAGCACTGTGTATTAATGCTAATAAGTTGTTCATTTAAAATGGCTAAAATGGTAAATATATATATATATCTCCTACAATAAAAAGAAAAACCCTTAAAAAAATAAAAAAAATAAAACATTAAAAATATTTAGAGCCTGACTATTTTGTTAAATATGCATATGCATTTTTGAACTGCTTGGTGAAATCTAAATCTAAATTTTAAGATTATATGCATCTGACAGACCAGGAAATATTGCCTCTAATTAGATAGGAAACCTCTTTAAAAATTATATTCTAAGAGCAGAAGACTTCTAGAAGCATTGGATCACCCACTGGGTGGGGATCTTGGTGATAGTGCTAAGTTCATGGTTCTCAAAGCGTGGTTTCTGGGCCAGCCACATTAGTATCACCTGACATGATTACTTGTTAGAATCTCCTGGCCCCACTCCAGACCTTAGAATGTTTTTTAACAAGTCTTCCATGTAATACTGATGCTGCTCAAATGTGAGAACCATAAGTGTAAGCCCATTTTTACCCACACATCCCCAACATTGATTTAGAAAAACTCCGTCATTATCATAGTTATCACCTTCATGTGAATCAGGTGCCACATACTATTCTAAGCCCTCTCTATGAAGTATCCTGTGTAATTAAAGAGAAAAAAAAGATAACCTATGAAATGTCCAGATTTTACAGATAAGAGAAATGAGTTTTAGAAAAGCTAAGGAGTGTGCCCAAGGTGTATCGGTATAAGATACAAGGTGCATGGGCTTATTTAATGCCTGAATCTATACTACCACACTGGGAGTAAAATGTCAAGAGGCTCATTCTGAGGGCCATTACTTAATGGTGAAGTGGTACCTAAGGTCAAGGTGTACTTGACTTATTACCCTGATGTACATTAGAGTCACCTGGACAGGAATGATTAGAGGGCTTTCTCTCAGTTTTTTATTACGTTCAATTACATAACACAAAACTTACTGCTTTAACTATTTACACTTCAGTGACATTAAATACATTCACAATGTTGTCCAACAAGCACCACTATCCATTTCCAGAACTTTTTCGTCATCCTTTAGAAACGGTACTCATGGGGCGCCTGGGTGGCTCAGTCAGTTAAGCGTCTGACTTTGGCTCAGGTCATGATCTCATGGTTCATGGGTCGAGCCCTGCATCAGGCTCTGTGCTGATGGCTCAAAGCCAGAAGCCTGCTTTGGATTCTGTGTCTCCCTATCTGCTCCTCCTCCACTCATGCTCTGTTTCTCTCTGTCTCAATAATAAATAAAAGCATAAAAACTTAATTAAAAAGTTTGTTCCATGGTTTGCCCTCCTCTTTATTAAAAAAAAGAAACTGTACTCATAAATAATAACTCCTTGTTCCCTCTCCTTCCTGCCCCTGATAACCTCCATTTTACTTCCTTTCTGTATGAATTTGCTTATTCTAGGTGCCTCATATATATGGAGTCATGCACTGTGTGCTGTCCTTATGCATCTTGTTTATTCACTTAGCATAATGTGTCAAGGTTTATCCATGTTCAATTATATACCAGAATTGTATTCCTTTTTTTAAAATAGTTTATTGTCAAATTGGTTTACATACAACACCCAGTGCTCTTCCCCATAAGTGCCCTCCACCATCACCACCATCTCTTTTCCCCCCCTCCCCCTTCCCCATCAACTCTCAGTTCATTTTCAGCATTCAATAGTCTCTCAGGTTTTGCGTGTATTCCTTTTTAAGGCTGAATAATACTCCAATAAATGTATATACATTTGGTTTCTCCATTCGACTGTTGTAGGATATTTGGCTATTAGCCACTGGGAACAATGCTACTGTGAACATTGGTATATAAATATTTGGTTGAAACCTTGCTTTCAGTTATCCTAGGTATATACCTAGCAATGAAATTGCTGAATCATATGGTAATTCAATGTTGAACTTTCTGAGGAAGAACCAAACTTTTCCACAGTGTCTGTAACATTTTACAGTACATGCACCAGTGTTCAAATTTCTCTACATCCTCTAATTAACTAATAAATTAACTAAAGCCATTCTAGTGAATGTGAAGCAATATCTCACTACAGTTTTAATTTGGTAGAATTTACCAGCAAAGCCATATTGTTCAGGGCTTCTTGTTGTTGGAAGGTATTTTTGTTTGTTTGTTTGTTTGTTTTTATTACTGAATCGATCTCCTTATTGCTTTATTCATACCTTCTAAAAATTTTTTAATGTTTTTGTTTATTTTTGAGAGACAGAGAGAGAGAGTGCGAGCAGGGGAGGGTCAGAGAGAGAAGAAGATACAGAATCTGAGGAAGGCTCCAGGTTCTGACTAGCTGTCAGCACAGAGCCTGATGCAGGGCTCGATCCCACAAACCGTGAGATTATGACCTGAGCCGAAGTCGGTTGCTTAACTGACTGAGCCACCCAGGTGCCCCTGCTTTAGTTATATCTTCTATTTCATGATTCAATCTTGGTAGGTTGTGTGTTTCTATGAATTTGTACATTTAATGTAAATTATCCAATTTTTTGGTGTACAACTGTACATAGTACATTTTATAATTCTTTTTATTTCTATAATATTGATAGCAATGTCCCCACTTTAATTTCTGATTTTAGTAATTTGAATGTTGTCTTTTCATCTTAGTCAGTAGAGCTAAGTGTCAAATTTGTGAGTCTCTAATAACCAATTTTAATTTTATTAATTTTCTCTATCATATTACTATTTCTGTTTTATTTATTTCTCATCTAAACTCTATTATTTCCTACTTCTGTTAGTTTTATGTTTAGTTTTCTTTTTCTAGTTCCCTAAAAAGCAAAGTTAGATTATTGATTTAAAATCTTCCTTTATTTTATTTATTTGCTTTATTTTGTGCTGTTATTAAAGTATAAGTAACGTACAGAGTTATGCTGATTGGTTACAGGCATACAATATAGTGATTCGACAATTTGATGAAGTACGTATTGCTCATCATTACAAGTATATTCTAGATAAAGGCGATTTTGATCTTCTTTCTTTTTTTTTAAATACTTTATTGTCAAATTGGTTTCCATACAACACCCAGTGCTCTTCCTGACAAGTGCCCTCCTCCATCACCACCACCTCTTTGCCCCTTCCCTCTTCCCCTTCAACCATCAGTTCATTTTCAGCATTCAATACAAGTTTTGCATCCCTCTCTCTCCCCAAATCTCTTTCCCTCTTCCCCTCCCCCTGGTCCTCCATTAGGATTCTCCTGTTCTTCTCTTAGAATTATGAGTGCAAACATATGGTATCTGTCCTTCTCTGCCTGACTTATTTCGCTTAGCATGATACCCTCCAGGTCCATTCACTTTCCTAAAAATGGCCAGATTTCATTCTTTCTCATTACCATGTAGTACTCCATTGTGTATATATATATATATATATATATATATATATATATATATACACACACACACACACACACACACCAAATCTTCTTGATCCATTCATCAGATGATGGACATT
>NC_043702.1:107593083-107594592 GCF_006229205.1 Suricata suricatta
TTAGGAAATTCACCTTTTTCTCGAATGCACATGGCACATTCTGCAAGATAGATCACATATGGGGCATAAAGCAGCCCTCCATAAGTATAAATGAATAGAGATCATACCATGCACACTTTCAGATCACAATGCTATGAACCTTGAAATTAACCACAGGAAAGAGTCTGGAAAACCTCCAAAAATGTGGAGCTTAAAAACCTACTATACTATAGAATGATTTGGTTAATCAAACAATTAGAGAAGAAATTAAAAAATATATGGAAACTGACGATAATGAAAATACAACAATCCCAAATCTCTGGGACGCAGCAAAGGCAGTCCTAAGAGGAAAGTATGTTGCAATCCAGTCCAATCTCAACAAACTAGAAAAAGCACATATTCAAAATCTAACAGAGCACCTACTGGAACTAGAAGGGAAGCAGCAAGAGCACCCCAAACCCAGAGGAAGAAAAGAAATAATAAAGATCAGGGCAGAAATAAACAATATAGAATACGAAAGAACAGACGAGCAGATCAACTAAACCAAGAGTTGGTTCTTTGAAAAAATAAACAAAATCGATACCTCTAACCAGGCTCCTCAGAAAGAAAAGAGAGAGCACCCAGATAGAAAAATCATGAATGAAAATTATCTATTACAACCAATTCCTTAGAAATACAAGGAATCATCAAAGATTGCTATGAAAAATTATATGCCAATGAACTGGAAAACACAGAAGAAATGGACAAATTCCTAAATGGACATGCACTGCCAAAATTGAAATGGGAAGAGATACAAAGCATGAATAGACCAATAACCAGTGAAGAAATTGAATCTGTTATCAAAAATCTCCCAACAAATAAGAGCCCAGGGTCAGATGGCTTCCCACGGGAATTCTACCAGACATTTAAAGCAGAGCTAATACCCATTCTTCTCACTCTATTCCAAAAAATAGAAATAGAAGGGAAACTTCCAAACTCATTCTACAAAGCCAGCATCACCTTGATACCCAAACCAGACAGAGACCCAGCCTAAAAAGAGAACTATGGCCCAATATCCTTAGTGAATACAGATGCAAAAATACTCAACAAAATACTAGCAAATCGAATTCAACAGCAGATAAAAAGAATTATCCATCATGATCAAGTGGGATTCGTTCCTGGGTTACACAGCTGGTTCAATATTCGCAAATCCATCAGTGTGATCCATCACATTAACAAAAGAAAGGTTAAAAACCATATGATCCTGTCTATAGATGCAGAAAAAGCATTTGACAAAATACAGCACCCTTTCTTAATAAAAACCCTTGAGCAAGTTGGAATAGAAGGAACTTACCTAAACAGTATAAAAGCAGTTTATGAAAAGCCCACAGCCAGTATTATCCTCAATGCAGAAAAACTGAGAGCTTTCCCCCTGAGATCAGGAACACGACAGGGGTGTCCACTCTCACCACTGTTGTTTAACATAGTGCTGGAAGTCCTAGCATCAGCAATCAGACAACAAAAGGAAATAAAAGGCATCAGAATTGGCAA
>NC_043702.1:107594692-107606069 GCF_006229205.1 Suricata suricatta
ACATTTTTGGAGGTTTTCCAGACTCTTTCCTGTGGTTAATTTCAAGGTTCATAGCATTGTGATCTGAAAGTGTGCATGGTATGATCTCTATTCATTTATACTTATGGAGGGCTGCTTTATGCCCCATATGTGATCTATCTTGCAGAATGTGCCATGTGCATTCGAGAAAAAGGTGAATTTCCTAACTTCAGGATGCAGAGTTCTAAATATATCTATCAGTTCCATCTGTTCCAATGTGTCATTCAGGTCCATTGCTTCTTTAGTGATTTTCTGTCTGGTTGATCTATCCATTGCTGTCATTGGAGTATTAAAGTCCCCTGCAATTAGCACATTTTTGTCAATAAGATTGTTTCTTTCTTTCTGTGATTAATTGTTTTATGTATTTGGGCGCTCCCAAATTTGGTGCATAGATATTTATAATTGTTAGCTCTTCCTGATGGAGAGATCCTGTAATTATTATATAATGTCCTTCTTCATGTCTTGTTACTGCATTTACTGTAAAGTCCACTTTGTCTGATATAAGTATGGCTATTCCGGCTTTCTTTTGGCTTCCAGTTGCATGATAGATATTTCTCCATTTCTTTACTTTCAACCTGAAGGTGTCTTCTGGTCGAAAATGAGTCTCCTGTAGACAGCAAATAGATGGGTTTTGATTTTTATCCATTCTGCTACCCTGTGTCATTTGGTTGGAGCATTCAGTCCATTTACATTCAGTGTTATTATTGAAAAATGTGGGTTTAAAGTCATTGTGTTCTCCCTAGAATTCATGTTAATAGTTGTGTCTCTGGCACCTTGCATTCTTTGCAACATTTCCCTCATAGAGTCCCTCTTAGGATTTCTTGTAGGGCTGGTTTGGTGGTCATGAATTCTCTCAATTTTTGTTTATTTGGGAACACTTATATCTCTCGTTCTATTTTAATGACAGACTTGTTGGATAAAGGATTTTTGGCTGCATGTTTTTCCTGGTCATCACATTGAAGATTTCCTGCCATTCCTTCCTGGCCTGCCAAGTTTCATTAGATAGGTTAGTTACCACTCTGATAGATTTCCCTTTGTGTGTGAGGGCCCTTTTCTCCCTGGCTGCTTTCAGAATTCTCTCTTTATCTTTATATTTTGCCAGTTTCACTATGATATGTCATGCCAAAGGCCGATTCAAATTACGTCTTAAGGGGGTTCTTTGTGCCTCTTGAATTTGAATGTCTATTTCTTTTCCCAGATTTGGGAAATTCTCAGTTATACTTTGGTCTAGTATCCCTTCAGGACCTTCCTCTTCAGGAATTCCTATGATAGGGATGTTGTTCCATTTGATTGTATCATTCAGGTCTCGAATTCTCCTTTCCTGCTCCTGGATTAATTTCTCTTTTTTTCAGCTTCCTCTTTTGCTATATCTTCTAGTGCACCTATTCTTCTCTCAGCCTCTGCAATCCTTGAGGTGGCAGCCTCCATTTTGTTATTCATCTTATTTATAGCTTTTTTTTTTAACTCATCACACCTATTTTCAAAGTGCCTAGTCATTGTCTTAGTTGATTCTTTGATGCTTTTCTCAACCCCAGGGATTCATTTTATGACAAGTTTTTTTTTAATTCTTGATCCAGTATGTTGTCTAGTTCTGCGTTGAGCAGTTCAGTGTCTGTGACTTCCTCCTGGAGGTTCTTCAGGGGAGATTTCCTTCATTTTGTCATTTATGCTAGTTTTCTGTCTCTTGTCACCTTTTGAAAGCTCTTTGTGGACCATGCATCTGTTAATATTTCTCTGTTAAAGGAGGCTTATCAACTCTCCAGGGCCTGTAGTTTCAGGAAATATTCTTTTAATGGTATCTCTCAGTTTCTCTTGCTTTGTCTTTGAATATTTTATTTCCCTACTCAGCAATATTTTGGACTCACCATCATGCACACTTTGGTTGGTTTCTTGGTGTAGCCCTTAGAAGGAAAACAGACAGACAAACACAAAGGGAACAGAAGCACACAAACACACAGAGAAATCAAACAAATAAACACATTAAAAGGAAGAAAGAAAAGAAAGAAAATGGAGAGTAAAGAGACGAAAAGAAGAGAAGAAGAAATAAAAAAAAAAATAAAGGGGGTCAGAGACAACAAAAGACAGTGGACAGTCTAAAAGTGTATGACCAGTTGATGGGAGAGGTAAGAATGAGATACAGGAGAATATATCTGTATTGCAAGAAGGTAAAAAAAGGGAGAAAGGAGAAAGGAAATTAAGGAGTAAAAATTTTAAAAATTTTAAGTAAAAAAAAGGTAATAAGAAAAAATAAGTACAAAAAAGAAGAAAAAAGAAAAAATGAAGAAAAAAAGAGTAAGAAAAAAATTTATTAAAAAAAAAAAGCAGCAGTTCCCCATTGTGGATAAGCATGGTTTGATGTGGTAGGTCTTGGAGGCTGCTCCTAGAGGCTCTGTCTTGGTGTCTGCAGAGATTAGATAGGCAGCACGCCAATCTCCGCTGGAACTAGGCACTGTAGGCTACTCCAATGAGTCCGAGCTCCTTGTGCCGCAGTTGAGCTGAGTTGTATCTTCCAGGCCCGCCTTGGTTCAAAGTTCCAGTCCATGCACTTTTATGCAACCACAGATGAGATGTATTTGCTTTGGTGGCTGGCTTCTTAGGGGGAGGAGTCAGTTTGTCTTGGCTCAGGCAGGGATTTCGGCTACCCCTGCCTGAGGCGAGGTGCACAGACTGAGGGGAGATGGGCAGCAGGATGTGAAGTGCGGGCTGTCACAGACCCAAGAGCGATTCCCTACCCCCATACGGGAGTTGAGGGAGGAATGAATTTCTCTTGGCTTCTCGCAGTTGTTGCCTGAGGCACCCTGCACTGCCAGAAATGATTTGGAAGGTCCTGCAGCCTGAGCACAGGCCCAGACCTCCATGACCACCAACTCCCTGCTGGGATTGCGTAGGTGTGGGGGCTATTTTTTCTCTGTTGGCACCAGGATTCTGGATTCGCCCAGCCAATGCTGGAGGTGAGATGCACAGTGGAAATGAGGCGTGTGCTCCCACTCCCAAAACCGAGGTCGAAGTGAGCGCCCCTGGCGCTGCTGCTGCTGCTGTGGCCGCTGACTCCCTGCTGAGATGGCGCAGGGCTGGGAGCTGTCTTTCCCTTGTGCCACCTGGGTTTGGGATTTGGGCTACCTGGCAGTTATCTATGGAGTGAGTTTCTCTCTCCAAGCATGGTTAAGCGTTCTTTACCTCTTCCCCAGACACAGTACTATGACCGTGTTCAGTCTCTCTGTCTCTTCTCTTTGTCTCTGGGGCTCCACGCGCTTGCCCCGTGTTGGGCTGGGGCTCCCACCTCCCCTGCCCATCTCGGGCTAGCCCATTTTCCAATCTCCCCAGTTTGCACTCACTCACTCAGGTATCTTTTAGTTTGTCTTCTTTCTGGAGTCTGTATTTTCTCCTTCCACTCTTGCAGATGAGAGTAATGTCCTTCTAAATTCGATAGATGGGGGTAGACAGAGTTTACAGAGCTCCCTTCCTCTCCGCCATCTTGGCTCCTCCCCTCTGATCTTCTTTCTTAAATGTATGTTTTCAGAGCTGTAAATTTGTCTCTTAACACTGCTTATAAGTTTTTATTGTTTTCCTTTTAATTTGTCTCTAGATATTTTCTAATTTCCTTTGTGATTTCTTCTTTGACTTATTGTTTGTTTAAAAGTGTGTTGTTTTAGAAGTAGAAAACAGAACAGTGGCTACCAAGGAAAGAAGTGGGGGAATTGGGGAGATGTTGGTCAGAGGGCATGAAAATGCAGTTATACAGTTTGAATGTCTAGGTAATGTACAGCATGATGACTATAGCTAATACTATAATGTATTCTAAAAATTTGCAAACAACTTACAAATTTCAAGTGTTCTCATGACCAAATAAAAGGAAGAATGTCAACTGCGAGGTAATAGATGTGTTAATTAGCTGAACTGGAGTAATCATTTTACCATGTATTATACATATTATGTATGTATATATATTATGTTGTATACTTTAAATATATACAATTTTATTATTTCTATTTTATGACTCATTTTATATTGAACATTTTTATTTTTAAATTTTTTTCCAGTATAATTAATATACAGTGTTATATTAGTTTCAGATGTATAATATATATGATTTAACAATTTCAGAGGCACCTAGGTGGCTCAGTTGGTTGAGCATCTGACTTCAGCCCAGGTCATAATCTCACAGTTCATGGGTTCGAGCCCTCCATCAGGCTCTGTGCTGACAGCTAGCTCAGGGCCTGGAGGCTGCTTCCAGTTCTGTGTGTCCTTCTCTCCCTGCCCCTCCACTGCTCATGATCTGTCTCTGTCTCTCAAAAATAAATAAATGTTAATTTTTTTTTTTAATTTTATACCTTTCTTGGTGCTCATCAGGATAAATATATTCTTGATCCCTTTGCTTTCACCCATCCTTCTTACCCATCCTCCCTCTGGTAACCAACAGTTTGTTTTCTATACTTAAGCATCTGGAGTTCTTTGGTTTGTCTTGCTTTTTTTCTCAGTCCATTTGTTTTGTTTTGCAATTTTTATTTTAAAAAGAATTGTCATTTAATTTCTAGAAGTTTGAATTTTCCAGATTCCTTCTGTGATTGATATCTAGTTTTATTTATCTGATTGGAAATTTTGTTTGTGGAATTTTTAAGATGATGTTGATATTTATTATTTATATTATTTCAATCTATTCAAATTTATAAATACTTTTTGTGTCCTAACATATTGTTTATCCTGGAGAACATGTAATGTACACTTGAGAAAAATGTGTTTAATATTATTCAATGAGTTGAAAAATTTTTATTATGTTTTGAGTTGGCTATATCAATTGCTGGTGAAGCTGCAGAGCAACAGAAATGTATTCATTGCTGATGGGAATACACCATGTCCCAACGTTAATGGAAGATAGTTTGACTCTTTTTCACAAAGCTAAACAATGCCTTATCATAAAATCCAGCAATCACACTACAAAGTATTCACCCAAATTATTTGAAAACATATCCAGACAAAAGCCTGTATATAAATATTTACAGCAGCATTATTAATAATTCCAAAAAATGGAAGTACCATGATTCAACAGATGAGTGGATAATCCATACATGTGGTTCCAAACATAAATTAATACTACACAGCAATGAAAAGGAATGAGCTATCCAAAGCCATAAAAGATGCAGATATACAATAAATGTATGTTGTTAAATGAAAGAAGTCAGTCTCTGAAAATGCTACTTAGCTTATGATTCTATTTATATGACATTCTGGAAAAGGGAAAACAATAGAAGAAGTAAACAGACAAGTTTGGGGTGAAGAGAAGGTTGACCACAGCGGATTTTTTAGTACAGTAAAATTATTCTGTATGAAGCCATATTGCTAAAGATATAACATTTATTATAACATTTGATATAACATTTGTCAAAAACCTGAGAATTTTGGAATTCTTGAACTAGAACTTGCAGAACAAGAGTGAAACTTTGTGCAAATTTTTACAAAAATCATTCAAGAGGTCAGAGTATTCCAGTATGGAATATAGACTGTGACAAAGAAAAATAAAGCTATTGTAAGTGTATAAAACAATCTCACTTTGGGGGGGGGGGCGGTGAAAGAAAAATATCCTGACCTAAGTACCTTTTGAAATAAATAGAGATTGTGAGGTTAGATGCAAAAGACACTGTGCATAAGCCCTGTGCTCATGTTGATAACATTATTCACCTAAGGGTATATGTTAGGAGGTTTATAGATTTGTAGTTCTGAAATTTCTGTGCATCTACTGGGATTAGACTATCACACAAGGGGATGATGATGGACATGGGGGCTCAGTTTATTACCATTAATGTAGGAAGTTACAGCAAGAAGAAAAGCCAGAATGAACCACATGGTGATGGAAACATCAATGTAATACCTCATTTAGCTTAGTGTTAAAACAGATGGACACATTTATAAATATTTGCAGTTATTTATGTAAGTGAGTCAGCATACAGACATGTATATCCTTTCTCTGTCAACTGAAGCTTAGAAGCAAATACATACCAGTAGCAACCAACATACTTTATGACTAGAGCTTGGTTTCTACCAGGAATCTTTGGAGAAATAACAGAAATATATTCTGAGACTGGAGCAGTGAGCCTAGGTCATCTTGAAGTAGTAGAAAGTAAGGAAGTTCTTAATAAAAAGAAGAAGAAAAAGGAGGAGGAGGAAGAGGGACCCATGAGACAATTGAAAAAGCTCCTAATGGTCAAAGCTAAAACAAGTTAAGCAAAAATATAAATAAAGCAGTACTGGATTTTAACCCAAGTATAAAACAAATATCCAAGAATCCATGCAGATATTAAAAAAGATCAAAAAATTTTTAAAAATGTTTGACAAATCTCCCATGCAGAATATTTCCAAATGATGTATGTAGACATTCTTGCTCAAAGACATGGATATCAATCCCAAACCCTTAAGTGTGGGCTTTAAATAGTGACTTATTTGACTTCCTCTCAAACAGTGGCAGTGTGCAAAGGGAGGGGGATAAAGGGAACTTTACAGTAGAGAATCCTGCCAAACACTACCTCAATATTAAAGCCATGTTGCTATAGTACAGTATTTTCTCTTGATATGATGTGATGAGAATTGGAATTTACTTCTGAGATTTTCCACCCAGAATGCATCATTCAGTTTAATCATGTCCTTCCCATTTGAAGGACATTCTACAAAATATCTGACCAGTACTCCTCAAAACCGTTTAAGTCATCAAAACTTAGGAAATTATGAGAAATTTTCACAGAACAACAAGGAGATATGAGAACAAAATGTTACATCCTACATTCTCACATCCTCGCCAGCATCTATACTGAATGAGATTCTGAGACAGGAAACGGACATTAGGTTAAAGTAGGGAAATCTAAATAAAGTATGCACTTTAGTTGATAATAATGTATCGATACTGGTTCACTAATTGTGACTAAGGTACCACTAATGTTCGATGTTAATAATGAGGGAAGCTGGGTGCAGGATATAGGTGAATTTTTTTGCAACTTCTCTGTAAATCTAAAACAATCCTAAAGTAAAAAGATTACTTAAACAAATACATTTGTATGTAATTAGGTCACATCCACAAATAATCTCAATTTAAATATGGAGCCACATAAAAACTATCAGCAAACATAAGAAACCAGGAATACATAGCATTTCCCAGGATTTCAGTCGCTCTTCTTTCCCTTTTGCAGTACTTCCAACATCATCAGGACTGAGGTTCACTGTGTGTTGTATGCCCAAAACAGGCAGGTGGAATGGTAATGGTTTCTTCATCTGGTCTGGTGCCATTGAAATATATGACTTTCATTTTAAATACATCATCCCAGAGTTCCTCAAGTAATTTTGATTATAGCTAAGTGATGGCGTTCTAATGATACAGGTGTGCTGCTGTGAGTTCCCTGATGATGTGCTGGCAACAACTAGTCCCATAGCTTCTGAAGATGACCTGGATCTGGTCAACTCTGAAGAGGTAGGGGTTCAGGAGAAGTTTCTACCCATTAAAGAGAAGTGATGGATGAATATTGTCCTGGTCTCACTATTTAATCTTGCTAGCTCCCCCAAAGATGGAAGTACAGATGCAGCTCACAGGAAAGCAGCTGGGCACAGGATGCTCAGTGTTTCTCCTGAATTCAAATGAGCCTTTTCCAAATGAAGTGATTCTGAGCCCAAGTGAAAACCCCCAGGATATGCATAAGATACCACAATGTTGGCTTGTCTAAAATACATTTTCTCTTCAATCATTTCTTGAATTTTAATAATGCACTAAGAAGGAATTTCTAAACATAAATGTTTCATCATCAGAATTTTAGGAGAAATACTACAGGTTCCAATTCCTTTGGTGGAATTTACTAAACCTAAGAAATAATAGCTTCAACTCTGCTTCAGCCATTTCTAGCACAATCTGCTCCTTCTTCCCTCTTGTTTATGTGTGCCTCTATTATAGCACATTCTCCATCAGATTGTGAGTTTTAGTTTTCAAGTGTCCTGAAGACTAATTTATTCACCTTTGCATTCCCACACCAGGCTCTCAGAGACTGGCTACTGACTGTATGAAGGCAGCATGGGGGAAGTCCTCTACCTCTCAGGAGCTTGAGCTTGATGCTGAGGGCTGAGAGTTCATTGATCATGACCTATGGGTTGTCAGACAGCACTACGAGGTGCAAATAGCTTTGCACCAGATTGGGTTCTTCAGTGCATATGCTGTTTTTGGCATCTCTGAAACTGCAGCAGAGAAATCTACAGAGCATCTCATTCCAGGAGACATTGCTACAGGAAGACACCATATGAGGTTCCCAGGGAAAGGAGACCCCATCAAGCTACAGTCTGATGATATGAAAAGTCCCTTCTCTCCTCGAACCTGACAGGCTAGCAGAGTTATTGCCAAAAAAGATCATATATCAGGAGGCTGACATTCCCCATGTCAGCCTCTTGAGGAATAATTTCTACTCTGCAGCCAAAGAAATGATGCCATTTGCCTTTTCTTGGAGAGAAGACATTTTTAAAGATTTGCCCAAACTCACAGCTGTGCCATTTTTGAAACTCTGCCCCTTGATTGGCACATAATCTTCCACCCCATTTGGAATTCTTTCATTCCATGACTCATTAGGAAGGAATGAGTGCTCAAGGTGCTTTTGAACTAAACTTTCTATGTTACTACTGTCCCCAAGGAGTAGCATTAAACCAGAAAGCTGCCTTCCAAAAGAAGGACATCACCCTCCTCTCAGTTTGAAAGTAAAGGCAGGAGATAAAAAGGGAAGTTTACTGTAATGAGCAGTATTATCTAGCATATTGGCCAGAACTTTTTAAAAATCTTTTGTGCCTATTCATAATAAGTTTAGTTTTATTAAATCAGATATAACAGTTGATAGCAATGCAAAGTGAACACATTTTATGGTTTTGAAGAGGAACAGACCTCTCTCTTTGAAGTTTCACATCTCCTTTGACATTCTGTTGTGCTCTTTAAGAAGTAATGGGAAAGAATGTTATCATAACACCAGGGGGGCTGGTTTCAAAGTAGTGCCTGAAAATTTAGCTGTGCCATTTCCATTAACAGCTATTACAGGCATGTAACTAAGCCCCCACGTGCAGTGCTGCAAACTTCCTGCAGAGCCTGCCATGGAGATGGGAACTGTAGAGTGAGTCTGATATTTATCATGTCTAAAGAGCAGTGTCTAGGGGCATGAGCCCTGTGCAGTTGGATGAATCTTTGATAGCAGCAGGTGGGGTTGCTGGCCAGTGAGATGGAGTTTCCTCCTCTGCACCTCAGGGATCCTCAATCAGAGTCATTCTCTGCCACCCAAGAAAAAAGAAGAGGAAAGGCCAATACCCCAGGGTTCTCTGTCTGAGCTACTTGGTGTTCCCATTGAAGGAATCCTCAGAGAGCAGCAGGAAGGATGAGGGTCCCAAGGAGTCCACTCAACACAGTTAATGCTTCTGGGGTCAGTGGGGCCTATCTCAGAAGAAAAGTAGGCTAAAACACACTGCAGTTTTAATAACTTTCTCACACTGCTGACCACTGAACAAAGAACATACTCATCACAGATATTTTCTGTACCCCCTCAAATAGTCTCTATTCAATAATGGGCCTTTACTTCTCCTTTGAGCTCACTGTTAAATAAAGAAGTCTCTGCATTTAGAGTCAATCTTTCTTCTTTTCTCCAGACTTTGCTAGTAAACGCTTTCCCCTTCTTAGAGGTTTGCAAAAAGCAAAGAAAGCAATCCCAACTAGCTATTACTTTTACATGAGGGGAATTATCAGTCTTACTAAAAGGATATGCATCACGGCCAAAATGCTCTATGTGTCCCAGGTGGCTCTGGGATTCATGAAGATTTTGTACCTTAGGCTATTTATGAATAGTTCTTTCTAACATTCCAGTGTTACTTCCATGGTTGTGGAGCTTCTCTGTAAACATGGCCACCATGCTTGTCTTCTCTACTCATAGATCCCGATAATTGCTAGGACTCTGTTCTTTCACTTTCTGCCTCAGAGTTACAATATTTTATGGGGACAGGGTGCCCTTTTCAGAAACCCCCTCCATTCTCCACCTTTTCTCTCTAGAAGCATCCCTCAGGCTAGAAATCTTTTCAAGCGGGAAAACTGTCTCAGAAAGTATTTACTGAATGCTGTTGGGATAGACTTAATGTTCTGATTCTTAGAATTTGGGGACTAAAAAATCCAACCTCTTTTAAATCAAAGCTTTGCATTTAAAAACAACTTATCTCTAGTCTGAGAAGAAGAATCTGGCATTTCCAGTCCTGAGATGTCCTTCCATATATTACTGCTCCTTGGGTATAACAAGGTAGATCATGGGTTCATGAGACCTGAACTGTTCACTCTGACCATGAGTGAACAGTTAGAGATACAATAGGTTGTCAGTAACTAAGCAGTTGCTGAGTTTTTAAGCTCAAGATCACTCCTTTGCTTTATGACTCACAATGACTGTTTTATGATCTCATCCCTTTGCCAAGCCCAAGTCTTCCAGATGCCCCATGGACTTTCCCCAAGGAGGAGAAAGTTTGACCAGACCTGGTTCTTTCCTATTATTGTTCATTTCATGTGACAGCTTCTGAAGAAAACCCTTAGCTATACTCACACACACACACACACACACACACACACACACACACACAAACAGGGGACTCAAATAAATGAAATCAGAATGTAAGACGTGATGTTACAACTGACACCACAAATATACAAAGGGTCATAAGAGACTACTATAAACAATCATACACCAACAAATTGGACAATCGAGAAGGAAAGGATAAATACTTACAAACATACAACCTACCAAGACTGACTCATGAAGAAATTAAAAATATGAATATAGACCAATTACTAGTATGGACACTGAATCAGTAATCAAAAACATCCCAAGAAATAAAATTCCAGGCAAGATGACTTCACTGGTGAGTTCCAAGAATTATTCCAAGAATATTTAATATTAAAACCAGTACTTCCCAAACTCTTCTAAGAAATTGAAGAGTGGGAAACACTTCCAAACTCATTTTATAAGGTGCATTACTTTAATTCAAAAATGGAAGGACACCACAAGAAAAAAATATTACAGTCCACTACCCTTGGTAAACATAGATGTAAAAAATTCCACTATGTATTAACAAACCATGAGGTCCCAATACTTCATTTTTGTTCTTGATTCCCTTGCCTTTGGTGATGTGTCAAGGAGGAAATTGCTGAGATTGAGTTCAAGGAGGCTATTTCCTACTTTCTCCTCTAGGGTTTTTATGGTTTCCTGTCTCACATTCAGGTCCTTTATCCATTTTGAGTTTATTTTTGTGAATGGTGTAAGAAAGTGGTCTAATTTCATTCTTCTACATGTTCATTCATCACCTGTTGAGGAGGCTCTTTTTTTTT
>NC_043702.1:107606169-107607684 GCF_006229205.1 Suricata suricatta
GTGTCAAGGAGGAAATTGCTGAGATTGAGTTCAAGGAGGCTATTTCCTACTTTCTCCTCTAGGGTTTTTATGGTTTCCTGTCTCACATTCAGGTCCTTTATCCATTTTGAGTTTATTTTTGTGAATGGTGTAAGAAAGTGGTCTAATTTCATTCTTCTACATGTTCATTCATCACCTGTTGAGGAGGCTCTTTTTTTTTCCCCCATTGGATACTGTTTTCTGCTTTGTCAAAGATTAATTGGCCATGTACTTGTGGGTCCAATTCTGGGTTCTCTATTCTATTCCATTGGTCTATGTGTCTGTTTCTGTGCCAATACCATACTGTCTTGATGATGACAGCTTTGTAGTAGAGGCTAAAGTCTGGGATTGTGATGCTTCCCGTTTTGGTTTTCTTCTTCAATATTACTTTGGCTATTTGGGGTTTTTTTTTTTTTGTGGTTCCATATGAATTTTAAGATAGTTTGTTCCAGCTTTGAGAAGAATGCTTGTGCAACTTTGATGGGGATTGCATTGAATGTGTAAGTTACTTTGGGAAATAATGACATTTTAACAATGTTTATTCTTCTGATCCATGAGCACAGAATATTTTCCATTTCTTTATGTTTACTTCAATTTCCTTTATAAGTCTTCTATAGTTTTCAACATACAGGTATTTTACATCTTTGGTTAGGTCTATTCCTAGGTATTTTATAATTTTTCATGCAATTGTGAATAAGAGCCATTTCTTGCTTTCTCTTTCTGTCGCTTCATTTTTGGTGTACAAGAATACATCTGATTTCTGTACATTGATTTTGTACCCTGATAAAAAAGCTTCTGCAATGCAAAGAAAACAATCAAGAAAACTAATAGGCAACCGACAGAATGGGGAAAGTTAGTGGCAAATGGCATATTGGATAAAGGGCTAGTATCCAAAATATACAAGGAACTCACTAAAATCCATACCTGAAAAATAAATAATCCGGTGAAGAAATGGGCAGAGGATATAAACAGACACTTCTCCAAAGAGGACATCCAGATGGCCTACAGGCACATGAAATGATGCTCAACATCACTCATCATCAGGGAAACACAAATCAAAACCACACTGAGATATCACCTCCCACCAGTCAGAGTGGCTAAAATGAACAAATCAAGAGACTATAGATGCTGGTGAGGTTGTGGAGAGACGGGCACCCTCCTACACTGTTGGTGGGAATGTAAACTGGTGCATGGTAATAGTTTCTAACTATCGATAGAACTCCCCTATGACCCAGCAATAGCACTGCCAGGGATTTACCCAAAGGATACAGAAGTGCTGATGCATAGGAGCACATGTACCCCAATGTTCATGGTGTCACTGTCAACAATAGCCAAATCATGGAAAGAGCCTAAATGTCCATCACCTGATGAATGGATCAAGAAGATGTGGTGTATATATACATATACTCTCATTGCCATGTAATACTCCATTGTATCATGCTAAGCGAAATAAATCAGGTGAAGAAGGACAGATACCATATGTTTGCACTCATGGGT
>NC_043702.1:107607784-107622954 GCF_006229205.1 Suricata suricatta
ATATATACATATACTCTCATTGCCATGTAATACTCCATTGTATCATGCTAAGCGAAATAAATCAGGTGAAGAAGGACAGATACCATATGTTTGCACTCATGGGTCTAACAGAAGAACAGGAGAAACCTAATGGAGGACCATGAGGAGGGGAAGGGGGAAAGAGAGTTGGGGAGAGAGAGGGACGCAAAACCTGAGAGACTATTGAATACTGAAAATGAACCGAGGGTTGAAGGGGGAGTGGGAGGGGGAATAGAGGTGCTGGTAATGGTGGAGGGCACTTGTGGGGAAGAGCCCTGGGTGTTATATGGAAACCAATTTGAGAATAAACTATTAATAAATAAATAAATAAATAAATAAAAATAAAGTGGATTAAAGATTGGAACATAATACCTGAAACCATAAAACTCCTAGAAGAATACATAGGTAACTACTTGATATCAGTTGATATTGATTTGGGGGGAAAGAGGAGGTGAGGGAGGAATTTATTACTAAAAACAAAAGCTACAAAAACAAAAATAAACTGAGATTGCCTCAAAGCAAAAGCTTCTGCCTAGCAAAGGAAATCACAATAAAGTGAAAATACAATCTAAAGACTGAGATAAAATGTTTGTAGATCACACATCTAATAAAAGTTAATATCCAAAATGTATTTTAAAAAACCACAATAGAAAAAAATCTGATTAAAACATGGACAGAGGATCTGAATCATCATTTTCCAAAGAAGACATACAGATGGCCAATGGGTACATGAAAATCAGGTAAATGCAAATCAAAAACCATAAAATATAACTTCGCAGCTGTTGGAATGGTTATTATTAAAAAGACAAAGGGGCACCTGGTTGGCTCAGTTGGTTAAGCGTCTGACTTCAGCTCAGGTTATGATCTCACACTTGTGAGTTGGGGCCCTGCATCAGGCTCTGAGCTGACAGCTGGGATCATGGAGCCTGCTTCGGATTCTGTGTCTCCCTGTCTCCCCGCTCCTGTACTGCTCACTCGCTTGCTCTCTCTCTCCCTCTCTCTCTCTCTCTCACTCAAAAATAAATAAACGTAATTTTTTTAAAAAGGACAAAAAATGACAAGTGTTGGTCAGGACGTACAACAAAGGGAACTCTTGTGCTCTGTTTGTATGACTGTGAATTGGGTCAGTCAGTATGGAGAGCAAAATGTAGGTTCTTCAAAAATTTAAAAATTGAATTACCATGTGAGCCATATTTTGCACTTCTGGGTATGTACTCAAAGAAAAAGAAAAGACTAACCAAAAAGAAAATGAATCCCCATATCATTATAGCATTATGTACAATAGCCAAGATATAAAGACAAGATAAATGTTCATTAATTGATGAGTGGATTAAAAAATGTGATATATGTGTTATATTATCATTCAGCCATAAAAAAGAAGGAAATCTGCCATTTACAACATTACGAATGTACATTATAGAGCATTATTCTAAGTGAAATAAGTCAGATAGAAAAAGATGAATAATAAATATTCTAAATTACACATAGATCTCAACACAGAGAGAGAGAGAGAGAGAGAGAGAGAGAGAGAGAGAACTCCTAGATACAGAGACAGACTGGTGGTTTCCAGACGTCAAGTGTGGATAGATGGACAAAATGGGGGAATGTGATAAAAAGATTCAAGCTTCCAGTTGCAGAATGTTGACTACAGTTAATAATACTGTATTATATAGTTGAAAGTGCCTAAAAGAGTAAATCTCAAAACTTCTCATCACAAGAAAATAATTTCTAACTCTATGAATGGATGTTAACTAGACTTACTGGGGTGATCACTTCACATTATATATATAAATAGTAAATCATGTTGTATACCTGAAACTAATACAATGTTGTAGATCTATTACATCTCAGTAAAATAAAAATTGAATGAGCCAAAGAGATACTATTGAAAGAAGAACTCTTTAATGAGTAAGGAATGTTGGCAGAGTCACAAAATTGAAGAAGAAAAGATTATTTTTAAATGACAGTTCTTACACAATGATCAACTGTGATTTGATGTAGACATGGGAAAATAAGCTTATGAAGTAGAGAATTGTTTAGCTGAAAATGGGACTTTTAAAAGGTAATTAGTGATGTAGATTCAAGTCCATGAAAGCCTTGAAAATATCCTACTTACCCCATAAATTTGGTCATCCTTCCATGACCCTCCTCTCCTGCCATCTTTCTTATTTCAGTAAATAGCCCACCCATTTGTTACAAACCTAGGAGTCACTGTTAATTCCGCCTTTCCTCATTCCTCTCCTTACTTAATCTATTGTCAAGTATTGTATTTTCTATCTCCCAAGTATATAATAAATTTATTCACTCCTACCCATCCTGGCCAATACTACCCCATGGATGTCATCAGAGAAGTGGCCTCCTGCATGCTTTTCCTGCTTCCATCCCTGCCCAGCAACAGTCCATTTGCCACGCAGCACATGGAGGGTTCTTTTAAAAACTCTTATTACTAGGTCATATCACTTTCTGATTATTTTCTAAAAATACATACTCTTCAGGCACCTGGGTGGCTCAGTCAGTTAAGTGTACAACTCTTAATCTCAGTTCAGCTCATGATCTCATGGTTTGTGAGTTCAAGCCCCACTGCTGTGCTGATAGCTCAGAGCCTGTTTGAGATTCTCTCTCTCCCTCTCTCTATGCCCCTCCTCGACTCACACTCTTTCTCTCCCTCTCAAAATAAATAAATAAACTTAAAAAAAAAACACTCTTCAGTGAAACCTCTTAGTACAACCCACAAGGAATTGCAACAAGCAATATCTTGGCATACAGACACTGATCAAGAAAAATCTGCTGAATGAATAAGTAATAAATACAATCAAGAAGAATTTTTAAGGGAGACTCCCAAGGAGGTAGCCTCAAAAAGTAATAGTGAAGGAGAGGAGATGAGGCAAGAAAGATTATCTATAAGGGGTACATTCTAAGTGGGTTGCAGCTCCACAACAAACAGTTCTTTGTTTGGACTTTGCAATCAACCTCCAGAAGGGCACATGATGAAACTTGTATCTTCAAATAATGAATCTGCTTGCTACCCTACCCCACTTCCCAACTTCCACACTTCTGGTTGCTTCACTTCAAGACAACCACTGAAGAAGCCAGAATATCCTCAACAACAAAGAAGGAAGGAAGGACGGATGAAGGGAAGGCAGGAAAGGGCAGTTTCCACTTCCTATATTTTGGGACATTTACTCTTGAAACCCAGACATGCACTGTGAGGGTGCTCACGTCACTCCAGGATGAGGCCCAATAGACAGGAACTTGCCAGCCGTGCAAATAAAATATCTTGGGGGAGAATCCACCAGTTTTACTGGGCCACCCCAGGTGATGCCACGTGGAGCAAAGATGACCTGTCTTCAGCAAGTTTCCCAAATAATCAATCCCTAAGCACAAGAAATAGCTGCCTTCTAAAGCCATTGAGTTGGACAGAGTAATTTGTTACAAAACAACAGATAGCTAGTACAGATTTTGTCATTCAATATAAGGCACTAAAAAAAAATCTAAAATATATGGCATTGGTCTGGGGACTAGATGATGAGCAGGAACTGAAGGGAATTACATGTCAGTGTCAACAGGATGAGCTTCAAACAGGCTGGCATTGAAAGCATTGTCAGAGCAGAAGTTGGAAGAAAGGGAATCTTTATTTTTTTATGCTTTTTATTTATTTTTGAGAGACAGAGAGAGACAGTACGAGCAGGGGAGGGTCAGAGAGAAGGAGATACAGAATCTGAAGCAGGCTCCAGGCTCTGAGCTAGCAGTCAGCACAGAGCCCAACGCGGGGCCCGAACCCACGAACCGTGAGATCTGACCTGAGCCAAAGCCGGACGCTTAACCGATTGAGCCATCCAGGCGCCCCAAAGGGAATCTTTATTATATAGTAATGTTGCAGGATTCTCTGCCTCAATACCTGGGATTCATTGTCTTGCCACTTTGAAGAATGAAGAGGTGGACACAAAATGAGCAGCAGGCAAAAGTTTATCAGAGTATAAAATTAGAAAGGAAGAACGCCCATGACAATAGGCAAGAGTTCTTGTTTTACAAGGTTCTGGTCACCCCACCCTTCCCTTCTCTCTTGTTCCTTCTCAGGTTCTACCCTCATTGGCTGGATAAGTCTAGGTGCTGGGTTGTCCATTCCTGATAGTCTCATTTCCAATGGGTGGTTTATGGCCATACCATTCCTTGTGGGTCATATGCTTTATGGTCTACCACTTGTTTCTGGTTAGGTCTTTTGTCAAATCCTTGAGGGAATCCTGAGAGGGATAGGTGATGCCTGTTACATTCTTAAGAGGAACCTTGTGCCCAAGGGGGTTTGCTGTGTCTGACACTTCAGCATTGTTCAAAAATATGCATTTTCCCCACCCAGGAACCTCAGGTCCTAATCTTTCCCTCTCTGCCCACTGAATCCTATGTGTTTCTATCATAATAGCTGATTTTTTTGACAACATGACTGATTCTGAAAATGAAAAAAAAGTTAATAGTCTCAATCATGTAACTACAGAGATTTCTACACAGAAAATTAAAAGTTCTGCCTAGCTTTTTCATCATGGCCTAAGATAGAATACCTAGGATACAGATAAGCTAACAAGCAAACTGTTAAACTCAAATGCAATAGGCCTTGCTAGATTTGAAAGTAGAAAAATGGCTTAGTATCCCCAGCCTCTTCAGAGAACAAACAAGTTTCAAATTACAAAAGGTCTCAGACCAAAGATGGACTCCAACTTGATAGGAGGCGATCCCTTTTTTACTACCTCTTAGAGATCTAATGTGATGCTTCATAAAACCTTTCTATAAGCAAAAGCCCACGTCAGGGTTTTAAGGGTGTTCCTTAAAAACCTTTAGCAGATCTTTACTAAATGAAGCTTTTAATCATCTTAAGGGAATTATCCCACAAGAGCATTATAGGGAACTCTTTTATTTAAAATAAAATCAATCTCTACTTAAAAATATTGATGTATTTAAAGTAATTTCTATGATAAAAACACGCCTAAGTGTGCATACTTAAAGACACACACACACACACACATACACGCACATATCTAATTTTTAAAATCAAATTAAGAGTCAGCCTAGAATACTGTCTAAAAACAAAGTCATGTTCCTTCAGACATGTTCTCAGAAGAGTTTCAGCCAGAGGGTCACTTGTTAGGGTTCAATCTCTATTGCCATGTGAGGATCCTGTTACTTTCAGGAAAAACGGAGAACACTTGTCCAACTTCCCAACTCCATTCCCCACAATAATTCATTATTTATAATAAAGAACTTGATGGAGAAACTGATGTTCCAAGATTCATGCCAATCCTCTCCCTACTTTGTATGACCATGTGTCTAAGGGAGAAAAAATGACACAAAGGGAGATCTGTCAGCGGATAAAGTGCCAGACCACTGTAAAAGTATATGGTTCAGGACACTTCTACCTGAAGAGTTTGCTCTTGCCACATCTCTTCTCCTTCCTGTGTGTGGTTAAAAGCATGCCCTCAGAGAAGTGCATGGGGCCTCTCTGCCATAAGACCTGAGCCTGCCCTTTCTGGAGTCTGTCCTGGGGATTCCCGTGGCCTCAAGGGCAAGGCTGTCATCTCCATGGGTGCTGAAAGAGAAACATGTTGCTCACCTCTCCTAGGTTATACCTCTGCATGTCAGTAAAACCTCTCTGGACTCAACAACCTAGGCCACACCAGTGACCTCAGGTGAAGATTGACAGCTTTGCTGAGAAGCCTAAATTCCTTCCCTACCCTTTTGCTACCCCTTAGTCAGAATATCCTTTCTAGTACGGTTTTCATTGTGTGGTTCTGAGCAAACCATTCTTTCTGATCTTCCTCTTTTCTACCTGGAAAAATCTTTCAAAATCTTGGTCAGTAATTCATTTTTTAATACTCTGAACCTTTTCTACAGCTCACATCTCTTAGACTATGGAGTATGGCCTGTCACCATACCTGCAACCTAGGATGTGCACTCAGAATACACTCCTAACCTCTACCACCTGCCCCACCACTAAAGTGCAAAAAAGCCTCATTTTCACTACCTGTGTGTTACCTATGATGCTTTGTAGGCACTCTTGGCTGCAAGTCTGCCATGTGCAGGGCTCTTTTCTAAGTAAGCAAATTTTAGAAAGGAATAATCTTTCGTCTTAGACTATACTAAGTATCTTCCTTGCTCCTCTCTGAAACCATACTGAAAACAAAAAAAAGTCACTCAGCTACTTGTTCCAGTAAATGCTGACTCCTAGGAGATAGAACTGGGAGCTGGCTAGAAAGATTGCCAGTCCTGTCATCCAGGCCCTTCCCGCCAATTCAAAGCTACTGCTGTCATTAACTCTCCCAGATCCCAATCAGTTTCCTGTATTGCAAGGCCAATTGGGACTCTTGTCCAATCTTTCCCTTTGTGAGACATTGCTGAGACTCATACAAACTGGTGATCTCCCTTATTGTAGTAGGTTTAATAAACTTAGCTTTGCCTCAACTGCAGGTTTTTATGGTGGTCTGTTTCTTTTAACGTTTATTCAATTTTGAGAAACAGAGCACAAGAGTGGGTGGGGCAGAGAGAGAGGGAAGCAGGCTCCAGACTCTGTTAACATGACAGCACAGAGCCCAACTCAGGGTTCCAACTCTCAAACCATGAGATCATGACCTGAGCTGAAGCCAGACACTTAACCGACTGAGCCACCCAGGTGTTCTGTTGGGGCCCATCCAGCCAGAAGTGCTGTGTGGCCTTTGGGACCCTGCTTCCCCTACTTGAAAATGAGTGCGCTTGACTGCTTGACCTAAGTGGATCAGAGACTGGGGTTAGTTCTCCTATTAATCATGCCACTTGGTAATCATGGTTTCAGTAACTGGGGAGATTTTCTGATTGAAACTTCCTCCCTAGTTACGGGCACCTTACTCACAGACTATTGTTTAAGCCTTTAAGAAAAAATAGCCTTGTCATCAGCTTCGGTTAATAATATCACTATGTACTTAAAACAAACCCCTGCTGATGTATTTTGAGTGATGAATTATGTTTTTTGACCTTCTGTACTGTGCCTCGTTTCTATTTTGATTTTCTGTTTTTGCTACCTTGGAAATAATAATTTTTCTGGAAGTAACAAACAATGTAATCATTTGAAAAATGATGTAATCACCTATGGTATATAAGACACCAAGTTTCACAGTAAAGTGTGGTCTCTTCCACCATTCATGTTGTCTGTGTTCTTTCTTATAGATATTTCGCAGACACCAACCCCCTACTCAGAGACTCTTGGACTCTGGTGCATGGGCTGGTCCCCCGCAGTGTTCCATATGGTGGTTTTTGACAGGATGAAATCAATACAAGGTTAAAATCCTGTCCATTGTCAAATAACTATCAAGGAGCAGAGACCTGTCAAGTCCAGATCTGTCTGAAGCAGCAGCAGTAGGCCTTTTTTTTTTTTTAATGTTTATTTGTTCTTGAGAGAGAAAGAGTGCTCACGCAAGCTGAGAGAGGGGCAAAGAGAGGATGATGGAGGATCTTAAGTTGGGTTTGCACAGACAGCAATAGCCCAATGTGGGGCTCGAACTCACAATATGGTAGGAAGAAAATATATATAGGATAAAATTGGCAGAGAGGGAAAGGATTGGGACCTGAGGTCCCTGGATGGGGAAAGACATATTTTGGAATAATGCTGGGAGTGTCTGACCACAGCAAACCCCCTCAGGCAATTCCCCCTCAGGTTTCTTTCAGGAATTTCACAAAAGACCAGACTAAAGATAAAACCTATAACCCACAAGGAACTGGTATAGCTGTAGACCACCCCTCATACAATGGAAATGAGCCAATCATGAATGGACAAACCAGCACCTAGAGTTATCCAGCCCAAAAAGATAAAACCTGAGAAGGAACAAGGGGGAAAGGAAGTAGAAGGGGCCATCTTGAACCTTATAAAACAAGGACCCTTGCCTACTGTCAGTGGGCATTTACTTTCTAATGTCCCCTCTCTGTAAAGAAAGCTTTCCTACTATTCTTCCTTTCTGATCTCATACTCTGATAAACTTTTGCCTGCAGTTCATTTTGTGTCCACCTCTTCATTCTTTGAAGGGACAAGACAACCAATCCTGAGTATTGTGGTAAAAAATTCTGCAACATCACCAAGCCATAACTTCATATAATTACAGTTTCAGTTTCCCCAGAAATGGAATCTTAAGCTAGTCAGTCAGGAATTACCTGATCATCTCTAGTTAGATAATCTGCCTGATAGAGCCCTACCCTCTCCTAAAGAAAACTAACTTTACAATAACCAGGCCCCTTTTTTGACAGTATAATTTCCTTTTTCCTCCTCTTTTCTACCTATAAAAGTCTTTCGCTTTGTACAGCTCCTTAGAACTCCTTTATATCTGCTAGATTGGATGCTGCTGCCTAATACAAATTGATTTTTGCTCAAATAATGCTTAAAATTTTCAATATGCCTCATTGGGTATATGTCCAGTTGGTACTTGTACATCCTTCCTTCTAGATATAGATTGAAGATTTCTGTGCCCAAACAACTTTAACCCTTTTCTTAGTCTGAGTGAGTCTCCTCCTTGAATCTGCCCTCCTGAGAGTGGCTGTAACACCTACAGGTACATCCCAGTGCCTGTAGGGTGGAAAAAAGGTGGTTGATATGGAGAGTTTGGACAAAGTCTGGACATGTAGGCTGCAATGTCTGCACCGGCTGCAGGTGGAACAGGTATTGGAGGAGAAAGCAAACTAACAGAAATTGAGATTGGTAAGGAGCTGAAGCTGGTTTTCTCCCTGCTTCCGTGTTCTGGCTCAGCACATCAAGAAGTCCGATCATTCTAAATTTGGGTCTCATGTTCCAGGTTGCAAACTCATCAAGGGAGAAATGTAGAATATATGTTACTTAGCAACAACTCATTAACTTAGGATTTCAAAGTATTTGGACATACAGTTCATGAGCTTCAATTTGTATTCTTGCCCCAAACACTACAAATGTTAGGGAGTTTATTTATATCACAAACCACCACCCCTAAGTGAATAATAGTTCTATTTTTTTAAGTTTATTTATTTATATTTAGAGAGAGAGAGAGAGAAGTAGGGAGGGGCATAGAGAGAGAAGTAGGGAGGGGCATAGAGAGAGGAAGAGAGAGGATCCCAAGCAGGCTCACTGTTAGCACAGAACCTGACATGGGGTGCAATCACAGGAACTATGAGATCATAACCTGAGCTGAAACCAAGAGTCAGCTGCTGAACTGAAAGAGCACCCAGGCACCTGTACTTTATTTCATAAGCTTTAAGAGTCTGTTGATATAATACATTCTTAGGTTCCTGAGCACAACTGCCTGGTTGGCTATGTATCCCAGAACTGAAGTCTATTCTTATATTTAGATGCTCCACATATTGTTTTTACTATATGAAAGAAGGTTTATGAAGTCCATAAGACAGGGCTTTCTGTTCTCTTTATCTTTTGAGAATAATAAATAAAGGATAGAACTTTTAAATATTTGCCTACAACCATGGGAAGGAAAATGACTTTGAATGGAAAACATGGAAGAGCCTGATTTCCCAGAAGGCCTTTGACCAGGCAAGCATGAACTCAGGGAGAGGCAGCTTAGAAGGAATGAGACTACACATCCATACTTAACCCAATGTCTCATAGAACCTCCTGTGCACACTTCCTTGAGCCTGATTTCCAGGCTTCCCCTTTGCTTCAAGTCCCTATGTTAAGGAAAGTGCTATCACCATTTCTTCCTTCATGAACAAGATTGCACAGCAGATCCCCACTCCTCTCAACGATCAGCCTATGAGTCTGGAAGAACCTATTGAAGTGGTTATTCAGTGGTTATTGTAAGAGTTACCTTAGGAGGGCGACCAAGTGGCCATTTTACTGTGGGTTGGAGAATAGTTCCAGGCACTGACCAGGCACCGACGACCCCCACTCTCAAATCTGGAATGTCTCACGCAGTTTGAAATATAGCCTGACATGGAATTCCAGTATCCCCTCACCCCACCAAAAGGAAACAACCAATCCCATCCTGCGACAATCCAAAGATGCCCTTTCTTGGCTATCTGCCCACCCGAGATCAAACCCGGAACTCTTGCACCCATAAAACATCTTGCCCTCCGGTACCAGGTGCGACTTCCCTGACTCCCCACTCCCAGAGTCACGGAACCTACCCAGGAATCTCAGATACCAATAAAGTCTTTCTTTGCTCCATAACTTGGTCTCTTTCTTTCCACTCGTCTCTGCCTCCATCTATTAAATCTTACAGTTATGAGGAAGAGTTCTGCTGCCTAACATTCTATTCTATCCCCTTTCCTCTCCTTGTTCACTCCATCTGGATTGCCTAAATAACCCCAAATTACCCTTCCTATCATCTCCATCCACCGTTACACACACATGGACTGGCTGCTCAAGGATTTCCATGTAATCAGCTCCACTCTCTGCCAAAGGAGCTTTCACTGTAGAAAGAAGATCTGTGTCTTTCGTCTAACAAATGTATGCTCATGGGACATCAAGCACTCAAAGGCACACTTGAGTGGCACTTGAAGGGGAGAATATCCCACCCCAAAATATGCCTTTTTGGCATAAAAATTATCTTGAGCTCATTAATTTTAAATAAATAGTAGACATAGGACAAGTTCTGAAAACTGAAGAGAAGTTACCATTTTGTAAAAGAAACTTAAATTTCTAAGGGAAATCTTCACTTGTAAAGGTATTTCCCTCTCTGTACCAAGAATGTTGCCAGGTGTACTGGGGAGACACTGGGTCCTGGAGCCTGGACCCAGCCAGACCCAAAAAAGTTGCCAAAGTTCCTGGTCTTATTATGAGAAGGGATTCAAGGACAGACATGCAGCACAGTGGATGAGTAACAGAAGTGGAAAAGTTTATTAAAGTGAAGAATATACTCCCAAGGTCTAAGATGAGAACACTCAAGAGAGAGCTGCACACCTAGAGGGTTGGTTTCTATCTTTTATCAACAGTTGTTAACTAGGGAGTGGAATATTTATTACTTGAAGCAGGAAGCTGAGTTTCCTGCTTTTTCTTCCTAATTTGGTCACCAGTTTCCTGTCATGGTGCCCACCATCTTGGGGCCTATCTGGTTTGATCTGGCATCCTGTGAAAAGCTGCCAGGACAGGCCTTTAAACTTCCTGATAGCTGGCCATGGTTTTCTTGTTGTTGTTAGTTAGTAGTTCCTAACTATCTGCTCTAATAGGAGAACAAAAATGACTAAATCTCCAGAAACCCTGATCAATGGAGAAGGCAAGGACTTAAATCTGTGTAACAACCACACCCCTGTTTTTGTGATTTTCCTGGTAACCTCTCATAACTGGCCTTCCTCACACCTCCTTAATTGCTTTCTTTTGCCTTTAGCTGAGGTAGTATTTAGGAGATAGCTTGGGCCATTTTGGGGAGTTGCTCAGTTTCTGTGGGTCTCTCCTATGGATACAGGGGATGTACTTGTTAAACTTCTATTTGTTTGTCTCCTGGTAATCTTTTTTTAAAATGTTTTAAAATAATTTTTAATGTTTATTTATTTTTGAGAGACAGAGAGCGACAGAACATAAGCAGGGTAGGAGCAGAGAGAGAGGGAGACACAGAATCTGAAACAGGCTCCAGACTCTGAGCTGTCAGCACAAAGCCCAACATGGGTCTTGAACCCATTACCTGAGCTAAAGTCAGAGGCTTAACTAATTGAGCCCCCCAGGCACCCCTCTCATGTTAATCTTTTATTACAGAATGGTGGGGGCCTCAACCAAAAACCTAGAAGGGTGGAGGTGTTGTTGAAAACCAACCTTTGTGCCTTGAAGCCAAAATGTAATATGAAGACAGAGTTTGGAATAAAGAAGAACAATAGTTTTATTGCTTTGCTGGGCAAAGGAGGCTGTAGAAGGCTATGGCTTTCAAAAACTGCAAGCCCACAGGAGGAAAGAGCTGAGGGGATTTATATAAAGAAATACAGGTTCTAGCCGGTTCTGACAAGAATTGTGTATTTGCTGCAGGCCACCTTTATTATATCTTTTGGTTGATATGGGGTTCCTGAAATAGAAGGCCAAGAAGGGAGGAGGGGGTTTTCTGGAAGAGAAGAAAAATGTTACTTAAAATCTAGCTTCCCTGAAGACTTTCTGCAGCAATTTTGATTTTTGTTGGACTTTATGCTTTTATGCGGTTTCAGAGGGACATTTTTCTTCTTCTGCACACTTCTTGGCAGTTTTTCCCAGCTAATATTTGTCACAATAATTTTGTATTTACCATTTGTGGCCACACACATTTACTCTGTTTCATGCCTAGTGCTGAGAACTTTACGTCAGTTACTGAATTTTATTTCAACCACAGTATGTCCTGCCATTACCCCCATACTACAGGAGTAAAACCAGTCTCAGAAAGTTAAAGAATATCACTTGCAGCATGATTAACTTCTCTCTCTCTCCCTTCACCCCTCTCCCCTACTCACATACTCGCTCTCTTTTTTAAAAAGGTGGGGCTAGTATTCATGTGAATCCACATTTTAAATTACTGTTATATTGTGATATTGTGATTTATAAAAAAAAATATATATATATATATAATTTGGTCATTCAGTTGATGAAATATATATTTCCCACACATATCTGGTCTTCCTCCACTGTTCCTTGTTCACAGCACCCCAAACCCTTGGAATTTCCTGAGTAACAAGAGCAATGGGAGTATCTTTTATTCTAATATTTGGTCTCTTGTCCTCAGTTCCTGTAAAGCTTCAGACACATAAAGGTGAAATTGGTATCTTATTATTCACAACAAGTCCCTTTCCACCACAAAACGGACCAGCGGAAGGCTGGGGGACTGCATAAAGTAGAAGCACCTGGGGAAGAGTGGCTGCTTTTTTTAGAAATGCAGATCACGGGGCTCCACTCCCAGATTGAGTTGCTAGGTTTGCAACAAGCACCCTAGCTGGTTCTTATGCAAACCAATACTTAAGCACTACTTGAAAAAAATACAAAATAATAATAATAATAATAATAATAATAATAATAATAATAATAACAACAACACAAACTAGTATGTTACAGCATCTCAGCATCTCAGCCATGGCTGAGGAGGAAACACCTCACAGGTTTCTGGACTGAGGAGAGGACGGAGACAAGCTACATTAAAATCTGAGCTCAGAAAGTAGCAGAACCTATGGAAAAGCCTAGAGAGACGACGCAGCTGGGAAGGCAGGCACCCCCTGTCTTAACCGAATGCCAGGTCCCAGGCGCTTGTCCCCAGCGATCCGCGGTACCTGTCTCATCCACCCCGACCGGCAGGGTGGAGAATCTTCGCGGGTTCTTTTCCTGAGAGAGGGAGAGAAAGGGCAGGAAGGGGGACGCACAGAGAGTAAAGACACAACTCACGGTTTCCGATCATGCAAGAAAGAGAGGGAGAGCTTTATTCAGAAAACTGTTTCTTATAAAGGTTTCAAGGCGGGAAAACAAGGCAGCTGACCTAGGTAAAAGGGGAACCAGACTAAAGTGTTCTGGCACAGCGCCTGAGGGGCCGATACCACCCTGCCTGCAGGCGGTTGATCTTTGGTCTTTTGGCTTCTCTGACAGGGAGTGGCGCTCCCCTGCCTATTTTGCAACTCCCTTCAGGGAGTGACAAATCAGGCTAGCAAATGGCCAAGCGGCTGAATCTGTGCCGCTTCCCACAATCCCCCTCAAAGTTATGGTGGCTTTTGTTAATGAGATGACTTTTGGAAAACCCCTAAGGGATGGAAGCTTATTTCCAGAGAAACCAAACTTTCATAGTGAGTTGGAATTTTCATTCCTACCTCTAGATACTGAGGAGAGAGGATACCTGGAGGATGAATCACCAATCGCCAATAATTTAATTAGCTATGCTTATGTAACAAAGCCTCCATGAAAACCCATAAGAAGGGGGTTTGGGGAACATTAAGCTCCTGGATATGTGGAGATTGGGAAAAATGATAACTTGGCATGAAAGCTATCCACTTTCTCCCCATACCTCATCTGTCTCTCATCTGTCTGTTCCTGAATTCTATCCTTGGGTAATAAACCAGTAACCACAATAAAATGTTTCTCTGAGTTTTGTAAGTACTAGCAAATTAACCAAACCCAAAGAGGGGATTGTAGGAATGTGTATAGCTAGCTGGTCAGAATTACAGGTGATAATCCAGGCTTGCACTTGGCATTTGAAATATGTGTATTTTAAAAGGATTTCAATCTACAATGGAACTGGAAGGTATGAAGTGAAAGTAGCACATATGTGCTCTCAGAAGAATAAAACTTAAAAACTGAGACTGATTTCCCATAAATGCCTCAATTACAGAAGACTAAGACTTATCTCCTGACCATTGAACATCCACCAAAAGTCTCTGTTCTCAAGCCAATGACTTTACTGCTAGGACTCTGATTGTATTTTCCCTTCTCTTTGCTTCTTGCCCATAAGTACAGCCTGGTCAAAACCCTCAAGAGGCTCACCTACAGCTTGCTATATAGCATATGTTTCTCTAATTTCAATTTATCTGCTATTCCCAAATAAACTTAATATCTGCCAACTTGGGATTTCCTTGGTTCATATCTTTATTTACGTTGACAGTGTGGGGGTGGGGACAGGAGTCCTATGGGACTGAGCTCTTAACCTGTGGTATCTGATGTTATCTCCAGGTAGATAGTCTTGGAATTAAATTAATTGTAGGACACTCTAGTCGTATGGGAAACCTCTCATCAACACACACATTTAAGTTGGGTGCTAATACAAAGTTGTCATCATCAAGACAGTATGGTATTGGCACAAAAACAGACACATGGACCAATGGAATAGAATAGAGAACCCAGACTGGACCCACAAGTATATGGCCAATTAATCTTTGACAAAGCAGGAAAGATGTCTAATGGAAAAAAGACAGCCTCTTCAACAGGTGGTGTTGGGAGAGCTGGACAGCAACATGTAGAAGAATGAAATTAGACCACTTTCTGACACCATTCACAAAAACAAACTCAGAATGGATAAAGGATCTGAATGTGAGACAGGAAACCATCAAAACCCTTGAGGAAAAAGCAGGAAATAGCCTCCGAGACCTCAATCGCAGCAATTTCTTCCTCGACACATCCCCAGAGGCCAAGAAATCAAGAACAAAAATGAACTCTTGGGACCTCATCAAGATAAAAAGTTTCTGCAAGGCAAAGGAAACAATCAAAAAAACTAACAGGCAACCGACAGAATGGGAAAAGA
>NC_043702.1:107623054-107632876 GCF_006229205.1 Suricata suricatta
AAAATGAATGATCCACTGAAGAAATGGGCAGAAGACCTGAATAGACACTTCTCAAAGAGGACATCCAGATGGCCAAAAGGCACATGAAACGATGCTCAGTGTCACTCATCATCAGGGAAATTCAAATCAAAACCACACTGAGATACCACCTCACACTGGTCAGAGTCACTAAAATGAACAAATCAAAAGACTATAGATGCTGGCGAAGGTGTGGAGAGACACCTACACTGTTGGTGGCAATGTAAACTGGTGCAGCCACTCTGGAAAACAGTGTGAAGGCTCCTCAAAAAACTATCACTAGAACTTCCCTATGACCCGGCAATAGCGCTGCTAGGGATTTACCCAGGGGATACAGAAGTGCTGAGGCATAGGAGCACATGTACCCCAATGTTCATAGCAGCTCTTTCTACAATAGCCAAATCATGGAAAGAGCCTAAATGTCCATCAATTGATGAATGGGTCAAGAAGATGTGGTATATATATACAATGGAGTACTATATGGCAATGAGGAAGAATGAAATCTGGCCATTTGTAGGAAAGTGGATGGACCTTGAGGGTGTCATGCTAAGCGAAATAAGTCAGCAGAGAAGGATAGATACCATATGTTTGCATTCATTGGTCTAATAGGAGAGACCTGGCAGGGGACAATGGGGAGAGGGAGGGGAAAGAGAGCAGGGGAGAGTGAGGGACACAGATCAAGGGAGACTACTAAATACTGAAAACGAACCATGGACTGATGGGGGCGGGGAAGGGAGGGAGGGGGTGATGGTCATGGTGGGGGGACACTTGTGGGGAGAAGCACTGGGTGTTATATGGAAACCAATTTGACAATAAACTATTAAATAAATAAATAAATAAATAAATAAATTGGGTGCAGAATCATTAACTGGTGTCAGGACATTTATATACCTTTCCTTAAGTTCTCTTGAACTTTTTCCTTTTAGTAGTTTTCATGTTTCAATTATCAGCGCAGAATTCACTGTACCTCTTTGAAGCTCATGTTAATTCCTCTCCCTTTTCATAGCGCGCACACACACACACACACACACACACACATTTGTTGAATCATTGTGCTAACAGTTAATAGGTTAAAGGTATTTTCGATGACATAATAGTACAAGAGGAGGAAATCTCCAGGCCACTTAGCTGCTATGTTGGGACACATGTGCATTTTCCTGCTTCTCAAAACACTACTGGAAACCTTAATGCAGTGAAGCTTTGCTCCAGGCATGCTTCCATGACCCACACAGGCCTGACTGATGGGTGGATGTGGTACGCATGCAATCAGACAAGGAATATTTGTGTGTGTTGATAAACAGCCCATTTAAAAGAAAGGCTGCCGATGGGGCACCTGGGTGGTTCAGTTAGCTAAGTGTCCAACTTCAGCCCAGATCATAATATCCAGGTTGTTGTTGCAGGATTCTTTACCACAATACTAGGATTTGTTGTCTTGCTGCTTCGAAGAATGAAGAGGTGTACACAAAATGAGCACCAGACAGAAATGTATTAGAGTATAAGATTAGAAAAGAAGAATAGTAGGAAAGCTCTCTTCACAGAGAAGGGACATTCAAAAGTAAATGCCTGAGGACTATAGCAAGGGTCCTTGTTTTATAAGGTTCTGGTCCGCCCTCCCCTTCCTTTACCCCTTGTTCCTTCTCAGGTTCTACCCTCATTGGCTGGATAACTTTAGGTGCTGGGGTGTCCATTCTTGATTGGCTCATTTCTGTTGTTTGAGGGGTGGTAGATGGCCATACTTAGGTCTTTTGTCAAATCCCAGAGGGAAACCTGAGGGGAAGTAGATGGGGTCTGTTACATTCTGAAGAAAAACCTTATGCCTGCGGGGGGGGCTTCCTGTGGTCAAACACTCCTAGAATTCTCCAAAAATAAGTGTTTTTCCCCCCATCTGGGGACCTCAGGTCTTAATCTTTCCCTCTCTGCCTTTTGAATCCTATCTTCTCCTATCAGTGACACAGAGTTTAACAAACAGCTCCATTTGGGGTTTAATGTGTTGTTTCTAACAGCCTACAGTCCTTTAGGCCCATAAGGGTGGCAAAGGTGGAAAAAAGCTAAAGTGGGACTTCCAATAAATTCAAGAAGACAACCCTTTTCCAGGTCTATAGCCAAAATTATAGATTTTGGAGTCCATTAGAGTTTGTGTAGTATGAATCCCTGCTTGGTGAGAATGAGCTCTGAAACGTCGGAAAAGTCTTTGAGATGCTATCTCCTGACCTATGGAATGACATAGCCCTTTGCCTAAGGAGCTTGGGGGAGCATTTGCAAGGAACAGGATGATTGAGCAGGGCATTAAAGGAAAAGAAAGTGTTTAATACATAACCCAGTAAGAGTGGGGGCTCCTTGTTGAGCAAGCAGCAAAGTGGCAGGTGCATTTGGAAACCCATCAGTGGCTCAGTTGGGTAGCTATATGCACACCAGAACTGCAGAGAAAATAGGAAACTGTGCAGTGACTGTGAAAGAAAATGGCACCCAGACTCATTCTCCCATGGCCACCCCAAAACCACCCCCACCTCTATGATCCCCTGGCCAGGCCCCAGCTGAATGGCATAATGGACAGTAAGCACTTTCAGTAACCCCTTTCAGAAAACCCAAGTGATCTAGCTTACTTCATTAATCAGGAAGACGATTACGATTTAAAGACTACCAGTCCTGATCTTCCTCACTGTTGCACCCACTCCCTGGGCCTGGGGCTGCCAACCTTCTCAGAACCACAGAATTCTCTCTCCCTTCCCAGCCCATCCAGACTACTCTGCCTGGGTTTACTTTGATTTTCTTTCATTGTCTCCCAATGCTAGTTATTTCCCACAATTCTAAAATGCCATCAGTTCTATTCTTCATTCCAAATAGTTCTGCTTGGAATAATAATACTCCTTAAGTGCCCGTAGGGGAGGTTAAGACTATAAGAATTGATTTCATTAAAAACTTCATTCAACTGAGCCTAAATGAAACGTGAACTGACAACTAATCCAGCTAATTCTAGTTTATTCTAGCTTTGTAGAAGCACCACTTTTATTTTTATGATTCAAGCATCAGTTTAGGAAGACAACAGGTTGAGCTGGTGACAAAATATTTTCCCCCCCAAACCAGCCAGCATGAATGGGGGCTTAATATTTGCAGAGATCTATATTGCCTGTTGATGCCTTGGATATGTTCAGATATCCTAGCTTGTGAAGCAACTTGCCTAAATACACAAAGTTTTTGATCATCAGAACACCATGTGAAGATAGATAGGAAGCTGTTAGTGCTCCAATTATACAAATGGGAAAATGGAAAACAAAAGAGTTGAGTTCCTGAAGGCCTGGAGGCCATGACCAGTGAAGAAAAACTGAAGCCTATGCTTTGTCCAATAGGCTATGCAGTGTCTCCTTCTTAATTGCAGCCCTTTCTAGGATGATCACCCAAGCTTTTTGCTCACATGGCCAGATATTTATGTGCATAGCTCTTTATTTAAGTAGAAAGAGTTGATAATTTTTTCAATGAATCACTGAGGAATCAAATGCACACAGAGCTGTCATGTATAGCTCCTCAGTCTCTACCAGGAATCCTTCTAGAATGCTCCTGATAAACATCTCTCAGCTGATAAACGTCAAATGCCTGCTGTGTGCCCAGCACAGTGTCATGCCCTTTTTGAATGTTGAGCCAAAGGAAGGTGCCTGGGTGGCTCAGTCAGTTCACATCTGACTTCTGCTCAGGTCATGAACACAGTTTGTGAGTTTGAGCCCCACGTCGGGCTCTGTGCTGATAGCTCAGAGCCTGGATCCTGCTTCGAATTCTATGTCTCTCCCTCTCTCTGCCGTTCCCATGCTTATGCTCTGTTTCTCTCTGTCCCTCAATAATAAATAAACATTAAAATTTTTTTTAATTTTTTAAAATGATTTATTTATTTTTGAGAGAGAGAGATAGCATGAGCATGGGAGGGTCAGAGAGAGAGGGAGACACAGAATTCGAAGACAGGCTCCAGGCTCTGAGCACAGAGCCTGACACGGGGCTCAAACCCATGAACCACGACCTGAGCAAAGCCAGACACTCAACTGACTGAGCCACCCAGGCAACACCCCCCCCAAAATTTTTTTAAATATTGAGACAAAGGGACCTGTTTCATACACTTAGGACTTTATAGAATTTTGGTAGAACAACAGCACCAAACAATCCTTAAAATAAAAACTCAATTATAGAACATAGTAATATCCTTCCCCTTTTTGTCTAAATCACTTGAAAATTAAGAACATAAATGAGAAAATAGAGAAAAGGCCTTCAGCTGACTTTACCTGGATCAATGACACTGCTCAAAAAATAAGGGAATCATTATCAAACCAAATTGTTTTAAGATTCCTGGAAGATACTAAGCAGAAAGGATCATACTGATGTGCTAGTTGTGCTGCAAGATGGGACTATGTGACTGCTTCTGTCTGGTAGAGTGAGAAGAGAAATACTTTCATGTATTACCTCTGAACAGTGACAGCACAGCTGTGTGTCCCCATACTCTTTCCCACTACTGCCACAATGAAGGGGTGAGTCCACATGGCAAGGCCATGAGATGGGGCAGACAGTGTCTCTAAATAGAAGACAGCTTGCTTGGAATATTGCCTGGTCAAGCATCAGAATTTAGATGAGTAAGAAATAAGCCATTGTTTTGTTAAGTTACAGAGATGGACAAGTTTAATTTATTCCTCAGCACTTTTAGGCTGTTCTATTTAATACAGACATTTATGAACAGACGTTGAGACCCTTCTCCCTTGCACTCACTGAGTAACAAAGACTAGGAGTGTTTGTACTAAAAACCCCAGTACTATTTTCTAAATAAAGTGATAATTCTGCCTGAAGAAGAGCCCTCATCGAAGCTGTGGCATGTGAGAGAGACCAGAGAAGAGCAGAGCCTGGGTAATGATGTGACGGGGAAAATAGACAGCCACTCCAATCAAGAGGGAAACACATTGAATCCCTCCTTACCAGGGCAGTGTGCCTTTCTACTCCATACCCATACCCCCTAGATCAAAGCTCACCAGGGGTCATCCTGGCCCTCACAAGGTGCATAGACTGGCTCTCAGTTCAGTGAGGGGGTTGTAGCAACAGATGCAAACTGAATAGACCCATGCTACCTCCTTGGCTAATCAATGTCCCCAGTGTTCACCATCACTGCTGTGCTGCATAGCTCCTTTAGTTTCAGCACCCATGTGGCTAACTCTTCCCATAACCCTGTGTACTGCCAAAGGGTGATCATTCCACCATGCACCTCTTCCCTGTGGAGACCTTTCTGGCTCTTAGGTGAAATACATCCTCTTCAGCCTGTGGTTACCCCAACCTCTCAGGCTATATTTTGGCCACCCTCTCCACCAAGCCCACTTTGGGTCACTTTGTCACCTTACTACCTCCCTTAACACATGTTCTTTCTTATCTTTGGAAGTTGACTGTCCTCTCTGCCTTAATTCTCACTTATCCTCTTGCCTGTATGATGCACTCTCTTCCTTCTTACAGACTTACCTCAAGGGTTTGTCCTGAGGTCTTTCCCAGGGCTCTGCATACTCTGGCTCCGACTGTGAAGTATGCACCCCCCCCCCCCGCCCCTTTCACGCTCTGTCTCACACCAGGCCACCTTCACAGTGCTCTTGTCTCCACTCTACTGCATTGCCATCATCTGTCTCTTGTCTCTCCTGAGACTAAGAGCTCCTTAATGTCAGTCTCTCTGTTATTCTTGGCGTCTTGATTATTTAGCAGAGTGACCTGTACAGAATCAATGATCACTCCAAATTCAAAGACAGACGAAGAGAAGGAAGGAGAACAGGTGAGAGGGAGGGAAGCAGGGAGGAAGGGAACAGGACAACACATGTTACTAAAATGCCTGATATCCTTGATTGGAGGTTCCTCAAATATTTGGATTTTTAACCAGCCTAAAGACTCTAACCATACCATCAATGCTAACATGGAAAGCAATCTCTAGGGCCACATGCAGTTTTGGATTTGGCACTGACCTGTCCAAATGTGTGTCAGTGGCTTCACAAAGTACTGCTTTCCAGGTTAGTAGGTGGCTCAAAGCAGGCAGAAGAAGCTGTTCACTGGGTGATACACTCACTCCATATGGCTTAAAAGCCCATAGTAAAAGGCAGAGCCTTGAAAGATGGGCTCTGAAGCCTGAACTTGGATTCATAGCACAAAATGAAAGATGGGATGCTTTTAATAAATGTTGATCCTGTGAGGACAAATGGTAAAAGAAGCTAAGGCCACATGATTAGTGGTGAAGCAAAACAAGGTAGGTTCATATTTTCCCTTGTTTTGTTTTTTAAATTCTGCATAGGAGTGAAATCAAATGGTATTTTTCTTTCTCTGACTGACTTATTTCATTTAGCATAATGACTTCTAGCTTCATCCATCTCATTGTAAATGGCAAAATTTCAGTCTCTTTTATGGTTGAATAATATCCCATTATATATGTATGTATACATACCACAACATTTTTATCCATTCAGCAGTTGACAGGCACTTGAGCTGCTTCCATAACATGGTCATTGTAAGTAATGCTGTTATAAAGATAGGCATGCAGGTATCCCTTTGAATTCGTATTTTTGCATTCTTTGGGTGAATACTCAGTAGTGTGATTGCTGGATCATAAGGTAGTTCTATTTTTAATTTTTTGAGGAGTCTTCATACTATTTTTTACAGTGGCTACATCACTTTGCATTCCCACCAACAGTGCATGAGGGTTCCTTTTTCTTACCAATACTTGTTGTTTCTTGTGTTTTTTATTTCATCAACACATAGATTATTAAGTATAGAGAACAAACAAATGGTTACCAGAGGGAATGTGAGAGCAATGAGTGAAATAGGTGAAGGGAATTAAGAGTTCACTTATCTTAATAAGCACTGAGAAATATATAAAATTGTTGAATCATTATATTGTATACCTGAAACTAATTTAACATTGTATGTTAACTGACTAGAATAAAATAAAATAAAACAATAAAATAAAATAAAATAAAATAAAATAAAATAAAATAAAATAAAAATAGAACAAGGGAAGTTCAGTCTACTACCACTGACCAGAATACCATAAGAGAACAGAACTGAGAGGAATAGGTGCCAAAACTCTCATAAATCCCCTCCTTCTCAGACATTGCTGAAGATGATACCAATTTTACTGCCCACGGCAATAAAGCTAAATATCAGCAGAGTTCAGGCACACTTGACATTGAAGAGAAAACAGCAAAGATAAGCTGAGCTGTAGACACAGAAAGATCAGCCTGGACCTCTTGAATGCTAAACAAATCACTTCCCCACACCCTCTTTACACTTAGCATTCCTCCACGAAAATCACTTTTTGTCAAGGAATTTCTAGTCTTCTCACCAAGAGTTAAAACCACAAGTCGGAAGCCTACAGATGTCTGTCTTGCCACCCAAAAAGAAAAGCAGACCAACTGGAGTTCAGGAAAGAACCATAAATGCAGGGATGCAGAGCAACCTCACTGGAGAATGCCACAAATACATTCAATCAATTCCAAAAATTTTATTAGCACAAAGCATGCAGGCTCTGAGAATAGCTCAGAAGTCCACTGGATATGCAATATGGCATCACTAAAACTTTGTTCCCTGGGAGGTAAAGAAAGGTTAAGAGTGAAATAAAATGTGTTTACTACATGAGGTGTGGGTAATATTTCTATAACTTTAACTAGACTGCTGACTTCATCATTTTTAGCAATTGGGGGAAAAAAATGAAAAGTCAGCCAAAACATTAGAACCATCCAGATAGCATGAGTAGCATTAATAGAAGAGCCAGCTCCACTGCTTCTAGAATTCTCCATAATTAACAGTCACCAAAACACCAAAGCAGGCAAAAATGAATTAGGGATCTGAATGTGAAAGGAAAACTATTTGCTCATAAAGGAGAAAAGATAGGTCATTGATTAGCTGTGTGATCTTGAGGACACTCAGTGACACAATATGTCCATCAATAACAACATGATAATCAGATGTACCTAACATGTTTGCCATGAAAAAATAAAATAACGTAAAAAAGGCAAGAATTCTGGGGTGATAGACTGGGAGTCTATGTAAATCTAACCTCTCTTAAAAGCAACAAAAGCTCTATCAAAAATTGTCTGAATAGGCATGATTGGGTGGCTCAATCAGTTAAGTGTTTGACTCTTGATTTTGGCTCAGATTATGAACTCAGTTATGAGATTGTGCTCTATGCTGGGCATGGAGCCTGCATAAGATGCTTTCTCTCCCTTTCTCTCTGCCCCTAACCCACCAGTGCTTTCTGTCTCTCTGTCTCTGTCTCTCTCAAAAATAAATAAAATTAATTAATTAACTAATTTTAAAAATTTGTCTAGATAAATTTTTTCAAAACTCTAGAAATAAAGCAATGCTTACAACAATCTGAGGAGAATTTATTCAAGGAAAACTGATGAACTTCAATAAAAATATGGGGTTTATGGATTGGAATTTGCTGCCCCCTAACCCTCCTCTCTGGAGCTCAGCGGTAGCCTAAAAAGCAGGAGCTTCACAACTATAGTAGCTATGACAAATGGCAGCCTAAGAACTATTAGAAATTGGGAACTATTGGAACTATTAGAAATTAGTAAAATTGGATTTGGTGTGTCTCAAAAGTCCCATTTTCAGAGCATTGTCACTATTTGGCTTATTCCTCAGCTCTGTGGAAAAACTCCTTTTGAAAGCATTTATCAAAACACTACTGACCATTGTTTAATGTCACAGCTGCTTAAGGCTTGATACCAGTTAGTGCAAATTAAACCCTAACCAAGTCATTAAAAAGAAGACCCAAGAAACAAAACACCAGACAGTAAGGGGGAGTATGCTTTGAGAAGGTTTGATATATTCCTTAGGATCCAGCCAGTAAGGCTGTGACCATACCCGGATAAGACCTCAGAAAGTCTTCCACCTATTGTTAAGGTAACAGTAAAGTTGCAAACTATCTTATGTGCCTAGCAGTTACACAGTTATACCCTCAGCAGAGGTGGAAGACTTTTCAGTCACAGAATTAAAAAATCTCTGTCCAATCATTAACTGACAACAAAGCTAACTGAGAAGAGACTTCACTGGCTGCACATTAAAAGAAATTCAGACTCCATAGAATTAATCCAGAAAAGTCATTGAACAAGTAAGCAGCATGACAGAAATAAAACAAACAAAGAAACAAACAAACAAAAATAGCAGCAACAACAAATCATTGTGGGAATGGAGGTCTTATTCCCAGAATTGCCACATTATAATATCCAAAAGATTCAAATGTTTGCAAAAATGTATGATACATACAAAGGCATGAAAATATGGTCCACTAAAGGAAAAATAAAAGCAATCAATAGAAATTTTCCATGGGAGAGCAGAGATGTTGAGCTTTCTAGAAAACTACTTTAAATCGGCTATTATAATCATACTAAAAACTTTTCAAGAAAACCATACATAAAGAACAGAAAGAAAATATAAGTGACTGACTAAATAGAGAAATAATGAAGAAATAAATATCATTTTATCTTTTTTATAATAGTTTATTGTCAAATTAGTTTCCATATAACACCCAGTGCTTCTCCCCACAAGTGCCCCCCACCATGACCATCCCCCCTGCCCCTCTCCCCCTCCCCCTTCAGTCCATGGTTCCTCTCCAGTATTCAGTAGTCTCCCTTGATCTGTGTCCCTCACTCTTCCCCGCTCTCTTTTCCCCTTCCTCTCCCCATGGTCCCCTGCCAGGTCTCTCCTATTAGACCTATGAATGCAAACATATGGCATCTATCCTTCTCTGCCTGACTTATTTCGCTTAGCATGACACCCTCAAGGTCCATCCACTTTCCTACAAAT
>NC_043702.1:107632976-107653575 GCF_006229205.1 Suricata suricatta
TGAGTGACACTGAGCATCGTTTCATGTGCCTGTTGGCCATCTGGATGTCCTCTTTGGAGAAGTGTCTATTCAGGTCTTCTGCCCATTTCTTCAGTGGATCATTCATTTTTTGTGTATGGAGTTTAGTGAGCTCCTTGTATATTTTCGATACTAGCCCTTTATCTGATATGTCATTTGCCACTATCTTTCCCATTCTCTTGGTTGCCTAAAAAAAAAACTAAATATCATTTTTTAAATACCAAAACGAGGGGTGCCTGGGTGGCTCAGTCAGTTAAGCGTCTGACTTTGGCTCAGGTCATGACCTCATGGTTAGTGGGTTTGAACCCTACATCGGGCTTTGTGCTAACAGCTAGCTCAGACCCTGGAACCTGTCTTCAGATTCTGTGTCTCCCTCTCTTTGATGCTCCCCTGTTCATACTGTCTCCCTTTCTCTAAAATAAATAAAAACAGTAAAAAAAAAATTTTACAATACCAAAATGAAATTTTGGAGTGAAAAGTACATGACTGAAATGACATAATTACTAGAGGGGCTCAACAGCATATTTGAGTTGCAGAAGAAATAATTGGTGAATTTGAAGATAAGTCACATGAAATTAAACAATCTGAAGAGGGGGAAAAAGAGTAAATAGAAATGAACAAATCTCAGAGACTTTCAGAATACGTTCAAGTATTTTATGCATAATAAGAATCACAGAAGGGGGGGGATGCAGAAAGAATATTTGAGGAAATAATTGCAAGAATCTTCCTAATTTGATGATGAACATTAATCTGCATGTCCAAGAACCTCAATGAACTTCAATTAGATTAAACTCAAGGCTACCCATACCTTAACACATCATAGTAAAACTGTCAAGAAAATTTTGAAGGAGAGAAAAAAACCTCATCATGTAAAAGATTTTCTCAGTAAGATTAACAGCTTTCTTATCTTCAAAAAATAAATAAATAAAGCCTATAAAGAAATGGAATGATATATATGAACCGCTGAAAAGACAACCTGTCAACCAAAAACTCTTTCTCCAGATAGCCTGTATTTCAAAAACAGAAAAGAAATTTAGATGCTCCCAGATAGAATGAAAACAGAATTTGTCACTAGCCCACTTGTCCTATGAACAAATACTATAGAAATTCATTCGAGTTGAAGTGAAAAGACATTAGACAATAACTCAAATGTTCACAGAGGAAGAGCACCAGTAAAGACAGCTACATGGGTAAGTATACAAAATATTAAGAATGTATTTTGTTACTCTCCTAACTAGTATAAAAGACAATAGCATAAAGCAATTGTTAGAATGTGGTATTGATTTATTTAGGCTTTATAAAGATAAATTTGTATAGCAATAATAGCACAACAGAATAGGGAGAAAATGAGACTGGAACTGTTCCAATATGAAAACAAGACAAAGACATCACAAGCAAAGAAAACTATACACCAATATCTTGTATAAATATAAATAAGGATATCTTCAAGAAAATAGTAACAAAATAAGTCCAGAAATATATAAAAAGGATTATAGATCAATGCCAAGTTCAATTTAAGCAAAGAAAACCATCAACAAAACAAAAAGGCAACATATTGAATGGGAATAGATATTCACAAATAACATATCCCATAAGGAGCTAATATCCAAAATATATAAAGAACTTGTATGCTCAACACACACACACTAAAATAATAATAATAATAATAATAATAATAATAATAATAATAAATCATTCAATTAAAATGACAGGAGACCTGAATAGACAGTTTTCCAAAGAAGACATACACATGGTCAGCATATGAAGAGATGTTCAATAGCATTGATCATTAAAAAATGCAAATTAAAACCTCAATGAAATATCATCTTACATCTGTCAAAATGCCTAGAATCAAAAAGACAAGTTTTGTTGAGTATGTGGTAAAAAGAAAACCTTCATACACTGTTAGTGGGAATATGAATTGGTATAGCCACTGTGGAAAACAGTATGGAGGTACCTTAAAAAAAATAAGAATAGAAATACCATATGATCCAGTTATTCCAACACTGGGCATTGATCACACACTCCCAAAAATCAAATATAATTACTGCAGCATTATTTACTATGGCTAAAAGATGGAAGCAAACCAAGAGTCCTCTGATAGATGAGTGTATAAAAAAATATTATCTAATCATAAAAAAATATGAGATCTTTCCACTTGTGATAACATGGATTGACCTAGAGGGTATCATGCTAACTGAAATAAGTCAGGTATAAAAAGACAAATATTACATGATTTCACTTAATTGTGGAATATAAAAAATAAAACAAGTGTATAAACAAACAAAAAGCCAAAACAGACCCATAAATGAAAAGAACAAGCTGTTGGTTGCCAAAGAATGGGGGTGGGGATGGATAAAAATGGTTGAAAGGAACTGGGGGATATAGGCTCCAGCTATGAAATAAGTAAATCACAATGATAAAAGGAATATAGTCAATGGTACTGTCAATCTATAGTGTCAGATAGCATAATGTATAGACTGGTTGAGTCACTATATTGTACACATGAAAGGAATGTAATGTGGGTGTAACTATATTTCAATAATTTAAGAAGTGTAATTTATACAAGAAATGCAAATTAGTGTAAAAATAATATTTATAGAATAAATTATATAATTCATATGTTTATCTAAATAGACACCTGAAAACATTTGACAAAATCTAACACCCTTTTGAGATTTAACAATACAAAATTCAACAAATTAAAAATAGAAAGGAATTTCTTCAATCTAAAAAAGGCCAGAAAAATCTAAGAATGAAACCAAAGTAATAGTGTCGCCTCACATCATTTTTATTCATCATTACACCGGATGTCTAGCCAGAGTAATTGAATGAGAAAGAATAATTAAGTTCACCAAATTTACATTGGAAGAAGTAAAAGTGTCTGTATTTATACATTACATAATCTTATCAATAGAAAATCTTATGGCATGTGCACACAGGCGCACATGCGTCCACACACACATACGCACACACCACACTATTGGAGCTAATAAAGAAATTCAGTGTATTTTTTATTTTCTTTCTCCAGGTATGCCCATTAAACACCTACATTGCAACTTTGGCAGCTTATTTTTCTTTTATTCTTTTCAAAGCCTCCTTCTCTACCAGTACAATGTTTTAGACTGCTTAGGAGGCATTTTCTTACTTCAGTCTTTGTGTCATCCATGTTCTACTGCATTAATGCAATCTACTCTTACAGCATCAATGACTTCTCTTATACCAAGAATGCCCACATTGCTTCACCATTACCTAATCTTTTGGAAAACCTTGCCTTTGTATCTCAGTATCCCACATGTGCCACACATTCCACATACTTTTTATTTTTTTAAACTTTTTATGTCTTTTATTTATTTTTGAGAGACAGTGTGAGCAGGGGAGGGTCAGAGAGAGAGGGAGGCACAAAATCTGAAGCAGGTTCCAGGCTCTGAGCTAGTGGTTAGCACAGAGCCTGATGCAGAGCTCGAACCCACAAATTGTGAGATCATGACCTGAGCCGAAGCCGGACACTCAACCGACTGAGCCATCCAGGCGCCCCACATTCCACATATCTAAAATCACACTCATATCTTCCCCTCTCAAATTGCTCTAGGATTGTCTGTATTGGTAAATGATGCTTTCATTCAAAGACACCCAAGCTGAAACCCTGGGAAAATCAGCCTAGACTCTTCCTCCATCTCATTCCCCAAACACATCCCTAGACTGTAAATTTGTTGAAAGCAAGGACATATTCTATTCACTTCTGCTTGCTCAACACCTGATAAAATGCCTATCACTCTGTAAACATTTTGAATGATTGAATTTAACTATGTCCCTTGGCTACTGTTGTAATATTCAATGCTCTTGGCCAGAAGTTCTTATCTGATATGTGCAAGCATTTTTTTAGGCTCACACCAATGTCTGTTCATGTATCTAGAGTCCAAGGTTAAAATAAAGGCTTTGAAATTACACAGCCCTCTAATCATGCTTCCTTTAATATTGAGAAAAAATTCTAAAACTTTTTTGAGAAAGAAAAGCATAGTTGGAGGCATCACAGTTCCTGATTTCAAAACATATTACAAAACTACAATAATTAAAACAGTATGGTATTGGCATAAAGACAGACATATAGACCAATGCAGCAGAATAGAAAGCCCTAAAAAGACGGAAAAATCCACACATATACAATCCACTGATCTTCAACAAGATTGCTAAGAATATACAATAAAGAAAGGATGGGCTCGTCAACAAATAGAGCTTGGAAAACTAAACACCCACAAACAAAAGAATAAAATTGGACAGGTTTGCTACACCTTACATAAAAAAATCAACACAAATAGATATTGTCATCATCATGACTTTGTCATAAGACTTAAAAATATAAAACTTATAGGGAAAAAAAACATAGGGGGAAAGCTTCCTGACATTGGTGTCAGCAATGATTTAATAGATATTACACCAAACACACAAGCAAGTAAAATAAAACTGAAAAACCAATAAGGTTCTGTATGGTAAAGGAAAAAATCGGCAGTGTTAAAATTCAATATGTGCTCTGGGAGAAAATATTTGCAAACTGTATATTTGATAAGGAGTTAATTTCCAAAATATATAAGAAACTCCTACAAGTCAATAGCAAAAATCAAATAAACAAACAAAACAACAACAAAAACTAATAACCAGACTAAAAAATGAGCTACAGACTTGCATAGACATTTCTCCAAAGAGGATACACAAATGGCCAACAAGTACATTAAAAAATTCTCAATGTTATTAATAATAAGAGAAATGCAAATCAAAACCACAATGAGATATTACTTCACACCTGTGAGGATGGCTATTATAAACAAACAAAATGATGTGGAGATATTGAAACTCTCATATACTATTGGCAATAATACAAAATTGTGCAACAGTTGTGGAAAACAGTATGAAAATACCCCAAAATTAAAAATATATTAAAAATATAACTACCAAAAAAAACCCCACAAAACAAACAACAACAACTACCATATGATCCTGCATCCCACTTTGGGATATTTAAACAAAATGATTGAAATGATGACCTCAAAAAGATATTAGCACTCCTATATCCATTTCAGTACTATTTACAAAACCAAAATGTGACAATAGTCTAAATGTCTATCAACAATTAAATGGATAAAGAAAATGTGTCTATATACAGATGATGAAATGTTACTTACCCTTTAAAAAGAAGAAAATCCTTCAATATACAACATAGATGAAGCTTCATAACATTATGTTAAGTGAAATAAGCCAGTTACTGAAGAACAAAAATGGCATGATTTTATTTATATGAGGTAATCTAAAATAGTCAAGTTCATATAAGCAGAGAGTAGAATGGTGGTTTGCCAAGGACGGGGGAAAAGAGAAATGGGGAGTTGCCAATCGATTGGTACAAAAATTCAATTATGCAAGTTGAATAAGTTCTAGAGATATGCTGTACAATATTGTCACTACAGTTAGCAATATTGTACTGTACTCTACACTTAAAAATCTGCTGAAGGGGACTGAGGTGGTTGAATCGGTTAGGCATCCAACTTTGGCTCAGGTCATGATCTCACAGTTGCTGAATTCAAGCCCCGCATCAGGCTTTTTGCTGTCTGCTCAAAGCCTGAAGCCTGCTTCAGACTTTGTGTCTTCCTCTCTCTCTTCCCCTCCCCACTCTCAAAAATAAAATAAACATTAAAAAATTTTATTTAAAAAATTTAAAAGAATTAAAATCTTCTGAGAGTAAATCACATGTTAAATGTTCTTACCATAATTTGGGGCACCTGGGTGGCTCAGTCGGTTGAGCGTCTGACTTCAGCTCAGGTCATGATCTCACAGTTCATGGGTTCAAGCCCCACATTGGGCTCTGTGCTGAGAGCTCAGAGCTTGGAGCTGCTTCAGACTCTGTGTCTCCCTCTCTCTCTGCCCCTGCCCTGCTCTCTCATTCTCTCTCTCTCTCTCTCTCTCTCTGCCTCTCCCCTACTCACACTCGGTCTCTCTCTCTCTCTCAAAAATAAATAAACATTAAAAAATTTTAAAGATACATTTGACTTCATGCATATCTAGAATTTAAGAAGAAAAACAAACAACCAAAGACAAACAGAGAGAGAGAGAGGCAAACCAAGAAAAAGACTTAGAGAACAAACTGATGGTTACCAGAGGGGAGGTTGGTGGTTGGGGGAATGGGTGAAACAGATGATGGGGATTAAGAAGTGCACTTGCCATGATGAGTAACAAGTGATGTGTGGAATTATTGAATCAGTATGGTACACCTGAAACTAATATAATACTGTATCTTAACGAATAAGAATTAAAACAAAAAAAGACATAATGTTTGGATAAAAAAAGTGAGACCCATTAGTCTTTCTTGGAATAACAAGAAAAAACAAGACCCATCTATATGCTGCCTCCAAGAGATTTACCTTAGAACTAAGGACACATAGAGACTGAAAGGGAAGGGATGAAAAAATATATATTTACAATGCAAATGGAACTGGAAAAAAAAGCCAGAGTAGCAATATTTAGACAAAATACCTTAAAACAGAGATTGTAGCAAAAGACAAAGAAAGGCAATACATAATGATAAAGGGACTGATACAACAAGAGGATATAACAATTATAAATAACTACACACCCAGCACTGAAGCATTTGAATGCATAAAAGACATATGAATGGGCATAAAGAGAAAAATTGAGGGATGCCTGGTGACTTAATAGGGTGAGCATCCGACTTCGGCCCAAGTCATTATCTCTCACAAAAATAAAGAAACATTAAAAACATTTTAAAAAGAGAGAGAAATTGATGGTAACACAATAATAGTAGGAACTTTAATACTCCACTCACATCAATGAGTGGGTCATTCAGACAGAAAATAAGGAAACAGTGCCTTTGAATGACACATTGGACTAGATGGCCATAACAGATATGTACAGAACATTCCATAGCAAAACAACAGAATACACGTTACTTTCAAGTGAACATGGAACATTCTCCAAAATAGATCACATAATAGGTTATATCAAGCTTTTCTAAATTTAAGAAGATGAAAATCATACCACACATCTTTTGCAATCACAGCAGTGTGAAACTGGAAACAAATTACCAGGAAAAAAGATGGGAAAAAAATGCAAGCATGTGGAGACTAAACAACATGATACTAAACAAGAAATGGGTCAATGAAACAATTAACGAGTGAATAAAAAGTATATGAAGACAAATGAAAATAAAAACTCCACAATCCAAAATCTTTGGGACACAGTGAAAGCACTCCTAAGAGGGAAGTATATAGTGATACAAGCCTACCTCCAGAAGCAAAAAAAAAAAAAAAATTTGCAAATAAGCAATCTAAACTTACACTTAAAAAAAGCATTAAAAAAACCCACAAAGCCCAAAATGAGTAGAATAAATGAAATAATAAAATCAGAGCAGAAATAAATGACATACACACAAAAAAAAAGAAAATCAATGAAAATAAGAGCTAGTTCTTTGAAAAGATTAACGAAATTGACAAACACTTAGCCAGATTCATCAATTAAAAAAAGAAAAATGACCCAAATAAATAAATTAGGAACAAGAGAAGAGAACAAATTACACCCCAGAAGTACAATGGATCATAAGAGAATGCTACAAAAATTATATGCCAACAAACTAGACAACCTAAAAGAGTACAGAAACTCCAAGAAATACAAACTTTCAAAGCTGAACCTAGAAGAAATAGAAAATCTGAACAGACTGATTACAAGTCAGTTGTACAGAATTGAGTTGATTTAAAAAAAAAAACACTAACAAAAAACAAAAGTCCAGTACCAGATATATTCATAGGGAAATTCTACCAGACATTAAAAGATTTAATATAATACCTACTTTCCTTAAACTATTAAAAAATACAGAAGAAGGAGAAGGAGGAGGAGGAGGAGGAGAAGGAGAGTGTCCAACTACATGCTACAAGGCCACAATACCCTGATAACAAAACCAGACAAAATCACCATAGAAAAAGAAAATTACAGTCCAATATCCCTAATGAACATGTAAACATTCTCATCAAAATGTTACCAAACCACATACAATACATTAAAAAGATCATTCACCACCATCAGGTAAAATTTATTCTGGGGATATATAGAAATGGTTCAATAATTGCAAATCAATGAATGTCAGGCAAAAACAAACACAATGAAAAATAATATTCATATGGTCATCTGAATAATAAAGAAAATGAATTTGACAAAGTACATCCGTTAAAGACAAAAACTCTCAACAAAGCGGAGTTAGAGGGAACACACTTCAATATAATAAAGGCCTTATATGACAAACCCAGAGCTAACATCATACTTAAAGGTTAAAAAACCTGAGTTTTCCCTCTAATATCAGGAACAAAACAAGGATTTCCACTCTTGTCATTTTTACTCAACATAACACTAGAAATCTTAGCCATAGCAATCATATGAGAAAAAGAAAAGAGGCATCCATATTGATAAAGACATTAAACTGTCACTATTTGCCAACAACTGATACTATATATAGAAAATCTTAAAGCCTACCAAAAAAAGAACTTTTAGACTTAATAAACAAATTCATTAAAGTGGTATGATAAAAATTAATATCTAGAAATAAGTAACATTACTGTACACTATTAACAGTGTAGCAGAAAGAGAAGTTTATAAAACACCATTTACAATTGCACCAAAAAGAATGTAATACCTACGAATAAACTTAACCAAACAGGTGAAAGATTTATAATCTGAAAACTATAAAACTCTAATAAAAAATTGATTACACAAACAAATGGAAAGATAGTCCATGCTCATTAATTGGAAGAATTAATATTGCTAAAATGTCTGTATTACCCAAAGCAATCTATGGATTTAGTGCAATCCCTATCAAAATACCAACCTCATTTTTTCACAAAACTAGAAAAAATAATATGAAAATTTGTATGAAACTAGAAAAGACTGAATTTTCAAAGAAATCTTGAGAAAGAACATAGCTGGAGGGATCACAAAACCAGATTTTAAGACATACTACAAAGCTATAGTAATCAAAACAGTATGAGACTGGCACAAAAATATACACATAGATCAATAAGACAGAATATAGACCACAGAAATAATCCTGCAATTATATTATCAATTAATCTCTGACAAAGGAGAATATACAATAGGGAAAAGACACTTTTCAATAAATGGTACTAGAAAAATTGGACAGCTACATGTGAAAGAATAAAACTGGACTACTTTCTAACACAAGACACAAAAACAAACTCAAAAAGCAAGATGGCAGAGAAATGGAAAGTTCCTTACTTCCCATCGCATCTGTCTAAGAAAGGCTGAGATCCAAAGGACATGAACCACAAGACTCTGGGAGGAAAAGAGACAGAGTCCACTAAGAAGATAGCCTCATAGGTACGTGATTGTGAACTGGGGAAGATAAAAACAGCAGGACAGAGGCTCAGAGGGGAGGGAGCCCCCTCTACAAAGAAGCGAGGGGAAGAGAAAGAGTGGCTGAAACTGCTCATAGAACTGTCCCTGGAGAAGAGAAAAACCTTTGCCTAGGATGGAGAGAGAGCCTATAATTGCACCCCTAACCACAGGGCATTCAGAGAGAATTCCTATCTCTAACTGCGAAGCTTTCTTTGGGCTGGGTGCCCCAGTCCCAATCAGCATCAGGAGAAACCGCTCCCCTATTCTCCCTACTCCATCCCTGGCTAGGAAGTGCCCCAGGCTGTGAGATTACATTTCCGGTGGTATCATTAAAGTGTGCGGACTAAGATCTGGAAACGAGGCTGGGGCAAAGGACATAGAACAAGGTTCACCTTGGCTGAGCCTGCTGCACAGGGAAACCGGACCCAAAAGAGTGATTTGCAGTGCTTGGTTCAAGAAGGGATGGGGGGCGCCATTTTTCTCTCCACAACCATCAAGACGGGGCCTCAGGGAGCTGCCCTAAGGACCCAGAGTGGACGTGAGACCTGCCCACACCAAACCATGCCCATCCTCTCTGGAAAGCTGCTTTTATTTCTTTTTTTTTTCTTAACCAGAGTAAGACCAGCACTGATGCATTGCCATGATTAACTCTAGATCAGTTCTTGCTAATCAGATATATACTCCTTTATCTCATTCTTATATCTCCCATCCTCTGGACTGGGTACTCTGGTTATAGGTTTGCTTAAACAGTCACATTTGGCCCATTCTCTTGATGCATATTCTACACCTCCGTCGTTAACCTTCATTTCTCTCTCTGGAATAATCACACTATATAGTTTCTCTGGGTAACATTAGCATTGTTCCTTTCTCCTTGCCTCCTACCATATTCTCCTTTTTCTTTCTCTGAACTAAGCCTTTTAGTCCCTCTGTCTGGTCAACGTTCAATTTCTCTTTTTCCCCACCCCTGTCATTTCTCTCTTTGTATATGTTCTTCCATCAGCACTGCCTCCACCCTGCTCTTTATGTGTACCTTAGATTTCTGGTTTTATGCTTTTAGACTGCCCTTTGTCTTTTCTTGTTTTTGTTTTCCTTTCGGTTTGCTTGTTTGTTTGATTTGTCTGTGCATTTGCGTGCTTTTGTTCTCTGTTTGTCTATCTGTTTTCCTTTCCAAGGCGACCTCTAGAAACAAGCCAAAGTACACATGGTGGAGAGTCCCAAATAACACTACAAATAGGGAAATAAAATAACCAAAGGCACAATAAGAGAGACCAAGGGAACACTTCCTGAATGGACAGGCCGTGGACAAAGAGCCTCCTTTAATATTGCAGAACTTGCAGGTTCAGAGCACATAACAAGCTTTTTAAACCTGCAAGAAACATAAAACTAGACAAAATGATGAAATGGAAGAACCCTCCTCTAAAGAAATTCCAGGAAGAAGTGACAGCTAAAGAATTGGTCAAAACAGATATAAGCAACATAACTGACCAGGAATTTAGAAGAATTGTCCTAAAACTAATCTCTGAGCTTGAAAAGGGCATGGAAGACACCAGAGAAGCTATTGGTACAAAGATTATGAACCCTAAAAATAGTTGTGATGAATTTAAAAATGCTATAAATGAGGTGTATAATAAAATACAGGCAGCCACCACATGGATTAAAGAGGCAGAGAGGAGAATAGATGAATTAGAAGACACAATTGTAGAAAAAGAGGAATTTGAGAAAAAGAAGGAGAAATTGATCCAGGAGCACGAAAGAAGAATTCGAGAACTGAGTGATGCAATCAAATGGAACAATATCCATGTAATAGGAATTCCATAAGAAGGAGAGAGAAAGGGCCTGAAGAGGTACTTGAACAAATTATAGCCAAAAAATTCCCCAATCTGGGGAAAGAACCAGACATTGAAATCCAAGAGGCACAGAAAACTCCCCTCAGATATAACTTGAATTAATCTTCTGCATGACATAGCATAGTGAAACTGGCAAAATATAAGAATAAAGAGAGAATTCTGAAAGCAGCTGGGGATAAAAGAGCCCTAACGTAAGAAGAGAGACATATCAGGGTGATTGCAGACCTATCTACTAAAACTTGGCAGACCAGAAAGGAATGGCAGGAAATCATCAATGTGATAAACTGAAAAAATATGCAGCCAAGAATCTTTTATCCAGCAAGCCTGTCATTCAAAATAGAAGGAGAGATAAAGGTGTTGCCAAACAAACAAAAATTGAGATAATTAATCACCACTAAATCAGCCCCATAAGAAATCGTAAGTGGGACTCTCTATGAGAGAAATGTTGTAAGGAACACAAGATACCAGAGACACCACTACAAACATGAACCCTGCAAAGAACACAATGACTCTAAACCCACATTTTTTAAATAATAACACTGAATGTAAGTGGACTAACTGCTCCAATCAAAAGACATAGGGTATCAGAATGGATTAAAAAGACAATTTCCATCTATTTGCTGTCTATAAGAGACTCATTTTAGATCTGAGGACACCTTAAGATTGAAAGTGAGGGGATGGAGAAATATCTACCATGTTACTAGAAGTCAAAAGAAAGCTGGAGTAGCCATACTTATATTGGATAAAGTGGACTTTAAAGTAAAGGCAGTAATAAGAGATGAAGAAGGGCATTATATAATAATTACAGGGTTTATCCATAAAGAAGAACCACCAATTAGAAACGTCTATGCACTAAATTCAGAAGCAACCAAATACATAAAACAATCACAAACACAAACAATCTTATTGATAAGAATGTGCTAATAGCGGGGTACTTTAATACTCTACTTACAACAATGGATAGATCAACTGGACAGAAAATCACTAAAGAAACAATGGAACTGAACAACACATCGGACCAGATGGATTTGACAGATACATTTAGAACTTGACATCCTGAGGCTAAGGAATTCACTTTCTTCTCAAGTACGGATAGCACATTCTCCAAGATAGATCACATACTGGGTCATAAAGCAGCCCTCAATAAATATAAAAGAATCGATACAATACCATGCACATTTTCAGATCATAATGCTATGAAACTTGAAATCAATCACAAGGAAAAGTCTGGAAAACCTCCCAAGACATGGAGGTTAAAGAACACCCTACTAAAGAACAAGTGAACCAACCAGGCAATTAGAGAAGAAATTTAAAAATATATGGAAACAAATGAAAATGAAAATACAACAATCCAAACTCTTTGGGGTGCGGCAAAGGCAGTCTTAAGAGAAAGTACATTTCATTCCAGGCCTATTTCAAGAAACTAGAAAAAGCACAAATACAAAATCTAACAGCACATCTACAGAAACTAGAAGCAGAGAAGCAAGAGCACCCCAAACCCAACAGAAGAAGAGAAATAATATAGATCAGTGCAGAAATAAACAAAATAGAATAAAAAAAAGTAGAACAGATCAATGAAACCAAGAGTTGGTTTTTTGAAAGACTAAACAAAATTGATAAACCTCTAGCCAGGCTTCTCAAAAATAAAAGAGAAAGCACCCAAATAGACAAAATAACAAATGAAATTGGATTTATTACAACCAATTTTTCATAAATACAAGCAATTATCAGGAAATACTATGAAAAATTAAATGCCAACAAACTGGACAATATAGAAAAAATGGACAAATTCCTAAACACACACACACACTGCCCAAATTCAAATGGGAAGAGATAGAAAATCTGAACAGACCCAAAACCAGTGAAGAAATCGAATCAGTTATCAAAAATCTCCCAACGAATAAGAGCCCTGGACCAGATGGCTTCCCTGGGGAATTCTGCCAGACATTTTAATCAGAGTTAATACTCATTCTTCTCAAGCTATTGCAAAAAAATAGAAATGGAAGGAAAAGTTCCTATCTCATTCTACAAAGCCAGCATCACTTTGATTCCCAAACTGGACAGAGACCTGGCAAAATAAAGGAGAACTACAAGCCAATATCCTTGATGAATTCGGATGCAAAAATCCTCAACAAGATACTAGCAAATAAAATTCAACAGCATATAAACAGAATTATTCACCATGATCCAGAAAATTTAAAAATATTGTTAGAATGTCAATTATTTCCAATCTGATCTATAAATTTAACACAACCTCAAAAAAATTTCAAGAAAATATTTCACATAATGGAATTTGCCTGTTTGTATTAATATGCAAATAAACTTTAAAATGCATATGGAAATCTAAAAGATCTATAATAGCCAACAAATTACTGTAAAAGAATAAACTTTGATGACTTACTAACCTACTTCAAGGCGTTCTATAAAACTTGAGTCATGAAGACGGCATAGATTTAGTGAAAAAAAGAAACCTGTATACAAGTATTAATGAAGTATAAGAGAGAGACCCGAAATCCCACAAAAATATAGCTAATTGGTTGATGATGATAATAGCACAAAGTCAACTAGATGGAAAAAAGGCAGTATTTCAACAAATGTTGGTAGAACAATTGGACATCCATATTTTTAAAAACTCCACCCAGACACTGACCTTACATGCAAGATGGATTATAGGTCTAAATACAAGATGGAAATTTACTAAATTTTAGAAGAAAACAGGAAAAATCTAGATGGCCATGAGTTTGGTGATATATAACAGATATAACATGGCTTTCAGAAGTGAAGAGGCAAAATTGAAAATCTGGACTAAAGACTTCTGCATTGAGGAGGACACTGTTAAGAGAATGAAATGACAACCATGAATAAAAATAGTTATAAAGCTCAAATAAAGAACTTGCCACAAATATTACTTAAAAATATTTTCATTCCAGTTCTGGATTGCAATGTAGAAATATCCTGAATTCATCTCCTCCCAATGACACACAAAATCTACACCTATGTATGGACAATCTTCTATGGGAAAAAAAACAAACAAACTAAAAATTGTTAGAGTAACCCCTTAAGATCAGCAAAATGAGAGGGAAACCACATGGAAGCCAATAAAAAAGGCTGAGAAAAATCTCACCATAAAAATCACCCCAGTGCTGTTGAAACCTAGAACTCAAAGATTGGAGCTTCTCCCTGACAAGTAAAGGGTTTATATCCCACATTGAACTAAGACTAGCACCTGAGAGATGAGTTGCCCAAACATCTGTCCTTGAATGCAATAGGGCTTGCACCCATGAGATGGATAGGCCTTTACCAAACTTAGGAACAAATCTTAAAAGGTCTGCATGATCACTGACCCTAGGCTCCAGGAAAAAAGGAGTACTTTGAAAAGTGCCCATGATTTATGTGAAAGACACTCATTGGCTAATTTTAAAGCCTTAGAATGAGGGGTAGGGACCTGCTAGGATACTCACCAGGAACAGATGTTGGTGATACCATTTTCTATCTCCCCTTTTCCTTTTATAGAACCACTGAGTCCCATCTTTTCTTCTTTCTGGTTTTCTATTTCTTTTCTTATTCTTTCTCTTCTTTTCTCTTCTCTTCCTCTACTCCCCTCTCTTCTCCTCTCCTGTTCTCTCTCTCTCTCTCTCTCTCTCTCTCTCTCTCTCTCTCTCTCTCTCTCTCTCTCTCTAACTCTCTTTCTTTGATGGGTGACATCTTTGCACACTCTCTGCTTCATTCCAATCAGTGGGCACCATTTTCATGCTTTCCATCTGCCATGATCCAGAACACCAGTATGCAGCTAAAGGGCATTTGATGCCTGTTTTTTATGTCTGGTAACCTTGACTACCTGGGGACTAGGAATGCTATGTTCCTAGGTCCTATGGGACTGTAATAGTAGAAAGGCAGTTCTTGGCAGACTACTACTCCCTAGAGCACTACACAGGCAACAGATTGTAAAAACACCTCCAGTTTTTCTGACAAATATGCTTACTTCTTTGTCCAGGAGCTTTGGCTTGAGGGTCAGGAGTCTGGCTTGGCACAAATAGGGGTCTACAGAGATGATTTTAGGCAATGGAAACCAGTGTGTGCAATCTATGTGCTACCCATCTACCTTGCTCCAGCCCATCGGTATCTTCTAGAAAGGAGCCTAAACCCTTGTCTGGTGCCCTGGTTTTTGCAGCAACATTTGAAAATACATGTCGACATCACCTGGTACTTGTGGCCAGTAAGATTTATGCTTTATGGGTTCCATGGGACTCTAACCAATGAGAAAAATATTCTTTTTTTAATGTTTATTTATTTATTTTGAGTGAGAGGGAGAGAGGCATGTGGGAGTAGGGAGAGCAGAGAGAGGAAGAGAAAGAATCCCAAACATAGCACAGAGAATCTGACAAGACAGAGCCTGATGCACAGAGTTCAATTCCACAAGCCATAATATCATGACCTGAGCCAACGTCAAGAGTCAGCTTAGCCAACTGAGCTACCCAGGTACCTCAGAAAGAGTTCTTAAGTGGTTATTATCCCCAGGGCACAGCAAGAGACAACAGAAACAGAAGCTCAATTTTTCTGTGAAAGAGGCCAATTAACTTATTATAACTGCAGCCTGAGTGGTAGGTTTTTAATTAAATACATATCTGAAAGCTGACCATAAACCTTTTGTGAGACTTCAGAGGGTGGGACTCTCTTTGTACTATTCCTCTGCCATACCCCAGAGCACCACCATCTTTTGGAGGAAAGCACTTGTACATGTCTGGTACCCGAATTTTTTATGTCTAGTGCTGCTTAATCACCTGGCTCTGGTAGCCAAGAGGGCTTGCATTCTTGGATCTTCTAGGAATATAGCTATCAGAGCAATAGTTCCTGGCAGGCTACCACCCCAAGGGTACTACAGAGACAGCAAATTGAAATACAACCCAGCCTTTCCATGAAATAGGCCCACTTTCTAATCCTGAGGATTTGGCCTTAGGGTCAGCCTTTAGGTTTGGCACACATCTAGAGTCTATAGAGGTGCTCTCAGTAATTCTAGGCCAGAAAATGCCATCTTTGTGCTTTCTGTCTGCCTGATGATAGCTCATTAGCATCTCCTAGAAGGAGCATATACACTTCTCTGAAGCCTTGATTTTTACAACTACCACTCAGGGAATACCTCCAGATTGCCTGGTTCTGATAGTCAATAGGACTTATACTTGAAGTATCACAGGACTGCACATGTTTGCATTCTTTAAAAGCTGCTGCCTAAGTGTCTGGATTCCAATCAGCCTGAATCTATATGCAGACTGAGATGCTCCCCTTTGAAACACTGATTTGTTTTGCCACACCCTACTAAGAGCTATTAAAAATAAAGTAGACTACTTGGTCTGAGAGACAATCAACAGCTAGGGTGGAGTTGAACAATAAGATTCATCTCCTACACAAGGCCAGCACTTTAAGAGTAAGAGAGGTGGTATTTTATCTAATACATAGAAATCAATAGAGTCAAGTGATATGAGAAAAAATCAGAATATATTCCAAATGAAAGAACAAGGTGAAACATCGGCAACGGGGCATTGGGGGGGGGGCATTAATGAAAGAGAGATAAGTAATTTCTCTGATAAAGATCTAAAGTAGTAGTCATAAAGAGTCTCACCACATTTAAGAGAAAAATGAATAAACACAGTAAGAACTTCATTGGAGAGATAAAAGAAAAATACATAAGCAAGTACCAAAATGTCGTCACAGAGCTGAAGAATAGAATAACTGAACTGAAAAGCATACTAGAGGGTTTCAGTAGCAGAAAAAAAAGAATCAATGAATACAAAGACATGGAAAAGGGATTCACCCTATTAGAAAGGCAAAATTAAAAACAAATGAAAACAAAGTGATGATAGTGTAAGTGACTTATGGGACAACATCAAATGGACCAACATTCAACTTACAGGAGTCCCATAGAGAAGTGACTTATGGGACAACATCAAATGGACCAACATTCAACTTACAGGAGTCCCATAGAGAAAAGAGTAAAGCACAGAAAACATATTTGAAGAAATAGTGGCTGAAAACTTCCTTAATCTTAGAAAAGAAGCAGATATTTAGATTCAGGAATGCATAGAGTTCCAAATAAAAGGAACCCAAAGAGACCCACAACAACACACATTATAAACTAAATGAAAAAAGTTAAAGACAGGAAGAGGATCTTTAAAGCAGCCAAGAGAAAAACAACTAGGTGTATACGAGGGAGCATTCATAAGACAGACTATCGGCAGATATTTTAGAAGAAACCATGCAGGCAGAAGGGAATAGTATAGTATATTTGAATTGCTGGGATTAAAAAAAAATTCCAACCAAGAAAACTTTACCTAGCAAAGTTATCCTTCAGAACTGAAGGAAAGAAATTTTCCAGGCAAGCAAGAGCTAAATGATTTTATCACCACTAAACTAGCTTTTCAAGAAACATTAGATTTCTTTAAGCTGATGTGGAGTTATTTCTAGAAAGTGTATTGTAAGTCCTGAAGGGTAATTGCTGAAATGTCATCAATGTTCTGGTCTCAGGGCTGTCAATCACAATAGCATTATGAGAACAGAGTCCTATGACCACCAAAAGGACATTTAGATACAAAATCTGTTGTAACTTCCTGGCACTCCTTGGAGCTGTACATACTCCCTGCATGTTTTCACATAACCACCAGAAGATCCTTTGTTTTCTTGTGCTATACTTTGATACTTTTTAATATTTATATCTGATGAAACGTCAAATAAAAGCTATGTGGAGTTTGCTGTTGCTGCTGTTTTTTTTTGGCCATGGCAGCTCTGCACATCTGCTCAGTCTAAATACCTGAGAACTTTTTCTTGAGTGCATGGCAACAGCTGAAAAGAAAGGGCACTAATTAGTAACAAGAAAACATATGAAAGTATAAATCTCCCTGGCAAGGGTAAATATATAGTAAAGGTAGTGGATTAATCAGTTATAAAGTTAATATGGATAAAAGATAACTGTAAAAATAATTATAACTGCAGTTTTTGGTTAAGAGATACACAGATAAGGTGATGTAAAATACAACACTAAAAACATAAATCATGTGACACAATAAAAATGTAGAGCTTTAAAATATGTTCAAACTTAAGTTGTCCTCAACTATAGACTATTGTAAATATAAGTTCTTATATGTAAGCCTCATGACAACCACAAAGCAAAAATCTATAGTATGTACTCAAAATATAATGAGAAAGGGATTTTAGGATAACAGTAAAGAAAGTCATTTAACCACAAGGGAAGAGACCAAGAGAAGAAAGAAAGAGAAGAGGAAAAAAACAGTTGGAAAACAAGCAACAAAATGGCAATAAGTGCATACCTATGAATATTTACTTTACACTTAAATGGATGAAATTCTCCAATCAAAAATAGATAGTGGCTGAATGTATAAAAAATACAACACCCATCTATGTGCTGCCCAAGAGACTCACTTCAGACCTAAGGACACACAGACTGAAAGTGAAGAGGTAAGAAAGATGATATATGCAAATGGAAACTGAAAGAAAGCAGAGTTAGCTATACTCTATCAGTCAAAACAGACTTTAAAGTAGAAACTGTAATATAAGACAAAATAGGGATTACACAATGATAAAGGAGTCAATCCATTAAGATGATATAACATTTGCAAACATCTATGCATGCGCATGAAAGCACCAAAATATATAAAGCAAATATTAGGAGATAAAGGGAGAAATTAACATTAATAAAACAATAGTATGGTAGATAAAATGAATAAAGAGGGTCAAAAGATATAAAGTTCCAGTTATAAAATGAGTAAGTCATGAGGATGTAATAAGCAGTATGGTGACCATACTGACGATACAATACGATATGATATGATACTATACTATACTATAGTACATTGCATATTTGAACATTATTAAAAGAGAACATTTAAAAATTTCTTATCACACAAAAAAATCTGGAACTACCTATTATGACAAATGTTAACTAGATCCATTGTGGTGATTATTTCATAATAAACACAATATTGAATAGTTATGTTGTATATCAGAAACGAATAATACGTTGTATGTCATACCTCCAAAAGATCTTAGAGCTTAATAACAAAATTAACAACCAGATTAAAAATTTACAACAGATCTAAACAGATACCTTACCCAAAAGGATTTAAACATGGCAAATAATCATGCTAAAGATGTGAAACAAAATTTGCCACGTGTATACAACTACACACATATTAGAATAGCTCAAATTGCTGCTGAAGACGTAGCACATAGGAACTCTCACTTACTGGTGGGAATTTAAAATTGTACAGCCACTTCAAAATATAGATAATTTATAGTTTCTTGCAAAGCTAAGGACACTGTTACCATATTATCTAGTACTACTGGTTATGCACCCAACTGATTTAAAAACATAAGTCTTCACAAAACAATCTTATAGAAGCTTTACTGTTGCTAAAAAGCAGGAGAAATAGAAATGTCCTTTACCAACTGAATAAATAACCAAACCATAATATGTCTATAAAACAGAATACTATTCAATAATAAAAAGAAATTCGTTATCAAATTGTGCAAAGCTGTGAATGAATCTTAAGTGTATAATTTTAAGTGAAAAAAAAACTCGTCTGAAAAAGATGTATGATTCTAATGATATGACAGTATGCAAAACACAAAACTGTACAGACAGTAAATAGATCAGCAATTGCCAGAGTTCAGGAGATGGGATAATATGCAAAGGATAGGAGAATTTTCAAGGCACTGAAAGTATGCTATATGACATTTTAATGAAAAATAGAATATTTTTTATGACTGCAGCTGTCAAGATCCATGGAACTTTAAAGCAGAAAGAATGAACTAGAATATATGCAAATGAAAAAAAAAAACATTTCGGAATTCTAGGGATCCCAAGATGGAATGCCAACTGTAACAAAGGAATTAATATTACATATATTTATTTTTTCCTAGTGGTAATAATCATTTTATTTTATTTTTTAATAGTTTATTGTCAAATTAGTTTCCGTATAACACCCAGTGCTTTTCCCCACAAGTGCCCCCCACCATGACCATCACCCCCTCCCTCCCTCCCCCTCCCCTTTCAGTCCATGGTTCCTCTCCAGTATTCAGTAGTGTCCCTTGATCTGTGTCCCTCACTCTTCCCCTCTCTCTTTCCCTCTTCCTCTCCCCATGGTCCCCTGCCAGGTCTCTCCTGTTAGACCTATGAATGCAAACATATGGCATCTATCCTTCTCTGCCTGACTTATTTCACTTAGCATGACACCCTCAATGTCCATCCACTTTCCTACAAATGGCAAGATGTCATTCTTTCTCATTGCCATATAGTACTCCATTGTGTATATATA
>NC_043702.1:107653675-107667256 GCF_006229205.1 Suricata suricatta
GTTCTGGGTTCTCTATTCTATTCCACTGGTCCATGTGTCTGTTTTTGTGCCAGTACCATCTGTCTTGATGATGACAGCTTTGTAGTAGAGGCTAAAGTCTGGGATTGTGATGCCTCCCGTTTTGGTTTTCTTCTTCAATATTACTTTGGCTATTCGGGGTCTTTTGGGTTCCATATGAATTTAAGATAGTTTGTTCAAAACATCCTCACTCTAGCAGGTGATATAAAATGGTAACTTAAGTCATTTTGGAAATGAATGGAAATGTAAGATTAAAGACAAAATAAACTGAAAATAGTACCCAATCTAGCATGTAAATTTGTTTCCAGTGAAGACACAGCTTAATTATTCTGAAACTGCTATGTATGTATAGTAAAATTAAACAATTAAGTAAATAAATGGCTGATTATAAGAACCAGGCTTCTCACTGTTCAAGTAGGAGTTTAAAAGTAAGCAATAGAGAGGAATGGAATAATTTATCAGGTAATGGATTAGAGTTGGAAAATTGATATGAAGTTGGGTTTAGCTTAGTATAAACACAGATGGGTACACTTAGAAATATTTATAGATATGTGTAAATACATGGGTGTAAATACATGGGTTAGTATACATATACGTACTTCTTATACATATACAGATGTCATCTGAGAAGGTCTAAAACTAATGACAAATCTCAACACTAACAACAAACACCGCTAGTGTCCAAATCTTGGTTTCTAATATCAATCTCCAATAAAAGAAACTGAGTTCCTTATAGAAATGGCTGACTATAGGATGAGAGCAGAAATAGACAAGATGAGCCTGGAGCAACTTGCAGTGCCATAAGTGAAGAAGTGTACATGCAAATAATATAGGGTTACTGAGAAGGACAAAGGAGCCAAATGAAAGTGTCCAATGACTAAAGCTGGAGCAATGTGAAGAATAAAATAAATAAAATATTACAGGTTATAATGCAAAGTGTAAAATGCATATCCATGAACCCCTCCTTATATAAAGGTCTTAGTCAACTTAGCTGCCATAACAAAATAATGTAAGCTGGGTGGCTTGAATGACAGAAACTTAACTTCTTACAGTTCTGGTGCTGGAAGGTCCAAAGTCAGCATGACAGCAGAGTCAGGTTCCTGTAAGATTTTGCCCTGGTTTGCAAACGGCCACCTTCTTGCTATGTTCTTACATGGCAGAGAGAGGAATCTTTTGGGGTGTTCTTGTAAGAAAATCAATTTTATGATGATAGGCCCACTCTCATGACCCACCTAAACCTAATTACCTCTCAAAGACGTCATCTCTGGGGCACCTGGGTGGTTCAGTCAGTTAAGCCTCCGACTTCAACTCAGATCATTATCTCACATTCTTGGATTTGAGTCCCACAGCAGGCTCTGTGCTGAGAGCTTGGAGCCTCGAGCCTGCTTCTGATTCTGTGTCTCCCTCTCTCTCTCTGCCCTCCCTCTCTCATGCGCTCTCTCTCTCTCTCTCTCTCTCTCTCTCTCTCTCTCTCTCTCTCTGTCTCCAAAATAAATAAAGCATTTTAAAAGATTAAAACAATTTTTTAAAAAAGACCTTGTCTCTAAATACTACCACATTGGATATTAGGGCTTTAATGTATGAATGGGAGAGCACAATTCAGTCCAACAGAATAAATTAGAGATATATTTTTAAAAATCTCTCATACAACAGAATTCCAATTTATGAAGATTCTCTGTCTGCTGGGATATTGAATATATCCTCCCTTTTGAAGTGTGGGCTGCATATAGTGAGTTCCTTCAAAAGATATAGTGTAGGAAGGGGGAAGTTGTGGAAAAATCTAACAAACACTACCTCAGTACAGTGATCAAGGTTAACATCGAGAGTAATAAGTCTCATGATAGCATGTATTTTTGAAAAATTTTTAAATGTCTTTTATTTATTTCTGAGAGACAGAGAGAGACAGCACGAGCAGGGGAGGGTCAGAGAGAAAGGGAGACACAGAATCTGAAGCAGGGTCCAGGCTCTGAGCCAGCCATCAGCACAGAGCCCGACGCGAGGCTCGAATCCACGAACTGTGAGATCATGACTTGAGCTGAAGCCGGCCGCTTAACCGACTGAGCCACCTAGGCGCCCTGATAGCATGTATCTTTGATACGATGTGATAAAAATGGCTTTACCTCTGTGGTTTTCCTTCCCCAAACTTATAGCACTAGTCTAAGCACAGATGTGCACATGCACAGGACCACACACACACACACACGCACTATGCAAATAAGACAAATCCCAGTTGAGGAGCATTATACAAAATGCTTGAACAGTACTTCTTCAAATGGTCAAGATCATCAAACACTACAAAAAGTTTAAGAACCTGTTGCAGTGAAAAGGATCCTGAAAGGGATTTTGAAACATAAAAAAAGACATTTGGTAAAAACTAAGATTTAAATAAAGTATGGGTGTTAGTTAATAATTATATATCGATGTTGATTTATTAATTGTGGAAAATGTACCACACAAGTGTAAGGTAATATAATAACAATAATAATGATAAAAGAGGTAATTGGATATGACATATATGGAACCCTTCTGAACTATCTTCTCAAATTTTCTATGAAACCATATTCCAAAAATTAAAAATATTTAAAAGTAAAAACAAAAGAAAACATAAAATCTAAGTATGAAGTGAAGCATAAAAGAAAAACCAATGTTCATAGCGGCACTTTCTACAATAGCCAAATCATGGAAAGAACCTAAATGTCCATCAACTGATGAATGGATCAAGAAGATGTGGTATATATATACAATGGAGTACTATATGGCAATGAGAAAGAATGACATCTGGCCATTTGTAGGAAAGTGGATGGACCTTGAGGGTGTCATGCTAAGCGAAATAAGTCAGGCAGAGAAGGATAGATGCCATGTGTTTGCATTCATAGGTCTAACAGGAGAGACCTGGCAGGGGACCATGGGGAGAGGAAGGGGGAAAGAGAGTGGAGAAGAGTGAGGGACGCAGATCAAGGGAGACTACTGAATACTGAAGACAAACCATGGACTGAAGGGGGAGGGGGGGAGGGGGTGATGGTCATGGTGGGGGGCACTTGTGGGGAGAAGCACTGGGTGTTATATGGAAACTAATTTGACAATAAACTATTATAAAAAAAAAAGAAAAAAAATAAAAACATGTCTTTTAAATGTGTATTTTTGCAAAAGAAAATGTGTATAATCAATGAATCTTCTTGTTTATGGTCTCCTAATCATTCTCTATGACTATTACAATAAAGCCATCCATATTTTTTTAAAATTAGACATCAAACATAGAAAGAGATGTATATAGTACGCAAAGGAAAAGCAGTAACTGTGGAAGAAATAAAATTAAATGGTTGAGAGAGGGAAGTAAAGCTAAAGGGTGAATTTGGGGTCATATCATGAATGGCTATGAGTGATACAAGTGTGTGTACTTAGTCTTGTAGGAGATGGGGCATTGCTAGGAAATATTTGTAGGGATATTGCATAGGACTCATCTAAATCCAATCCCAAATGCAACCTCCATTGCATAGCAATAACTAAGTCTGAGGAAATGAATGCCAACTCCAGAAGTGAGTCCTGATCAGCCTAAACCAGTTATGTTGAGCTATCTGCCTTGCCATTTAGATATAGGGATGGAAACATTACGGAAATTTGATTCAATGAAAGGAAGGAAATGTTTGTCAGTGGCTTCAGGATAGGAATTCCCTTACTATCAAGACATAATTTTTTTGATAGATCAGAAAGTTTGGGCCTCACAAAGGAAAGAACCCCAACTGGGAAAAGCTGAACTAAAAAAATTACCATGATCAAGTTGTACATAAACTCAAACCTATTGTATATTTCTAGGTCTATGTGCCAATGAAAACCCTTTTTACTCAATCCAAAAAAATCACATTTATTTGAGAAAGAGTGTGTGCATTGGGGTGGGGCCGAGGAAGAGAGAAATAAAGAATCTTAAGTAGGCTCCATGCCCATTGTGGAGCCTGATGGGGGGCTCGAACTCAGACTCTGAGATCATGACCTAAGCCAAAATCAAGAGTCAGACACTTAACCAACTGAGCCACCCAGGAACTCCTATGAATCACATTTCTAATTTTTCGAGCTCAAAGCATCCTACCTAGTAAATGTTATAATAAGATAAAAGTCCCTTTTATAATTGGTATAAATCATTCTTCCTGATAATAGAACTACTCTAGTTTATCAATTTTTTATTATTAATGATTTTTAATAAGACTCCAGGTGAAGCATCCCCTTCCAAGTATAATTTTGAATGCAACAAGAACTTTGTTAATTATATTAAGACTCTTGCATGGAAGTTAGCACGAGGCTAAATCAAATCTATTTTCCAAAGTAGGTCATAAAAATGACTCCCATGTAATATTAAGATACCTTCACCAGTCTACAATAGACTCTAGAAAATTAGTGGAGTGAGGGGAAAGAGATCCTGGAAATCATATAGGGAGATGGGTGTATAAATGACAGAAGGTGGGGAAATTTAAGTATTAAAAAAGTGGAACTGAAAGACAGACAAGGGAAACTTGGGTCAGGGATAGAAATGTGAAAATAGGAATCAAGGGAAAACAATGTACGTGCACACACTTGGGAGCCCTCACACCCACACTCTTGGATTTTGCCAATTCATCCAATGTGAGTTCCTGTTAAATTCATAAGTAGTTTTATTTTTTTACAGTTTTGAGGCATATTTTTTCAGGAGTAGAATTTAGAAATTCATCACTTACATAAAACACCCATGCTCATCCCTGTTGTGTTCCTGACCTTTGGGTGAAAGTTTGTTTTTCTTCATTGAAGATGATATTAGCTACGGGTCTTTTGTATATGACTTTTATGATCTTGAGGTTGTTCCTTCTATCCCTACTTTCTTGATTGTTTGTATCAAGAAAGGATGCTGTCTTTTCTCAGATGCTTTTTCTGCATTTATTGAAAGGATTATGTGATTCTCATCCTTTCTTTTATTAATGTGATGTATCATATTGATTAACTTGCAGATATTGAACTAGTCTGGGAGCCCAGAAATAAATCCCACTTGATTGTGGTGAATAATCCTTTTAACGTAACATTGGATTCGATTTGTTAGTATTTTGTGGTGAATTTTTGTATCCATGTTCATCAGGAAAATTGATCTGTAGTTCTTTTTAGTGCAATTTTTTTTCTGGTTTTGGGAATCAAGGTAATGGTAGCCTCATAGAATGGGTTTGAAAGTTTTTCTTCCATTTATAATTTTGGAACAGCTTCAAAAGAATAGGTGTCAACTATTCTTCAAATGTTTGGTACAATTCCCCTGAGAAGCCTTCTAGTTCTAGACTCTTGTTTGTTGGGAGATTTCTTATTATTAATTCAAGTTCTTTACTGGTAATGGGTATGTTCAAATTTTCTATTTCTTCTTGTTTCAGTTTTAGTAGTTTATATATTTCTAAGAATTTGACCATTTCTTCCAGATTGCTCAATTCATTGGCATACAATTCCTCATAATATTCTCTTATTATTCATATTTCCTTGGTGTTTGGTTATGATCTCTCCTCTTTCATTCATGATTTTATTTACTTGGGGCCCTTACTTTTTCTTTTCGATAAATCTGGCTAGCTGTTTATCAATTTTGTTAATTCTTTCAAAGAACTAGCTCCTGTTCTATTCGTGTTTTCTTTTTATTTCAATATCATTGATTTCTGCTCTAATCTTTATTATTTCCTTTCTTCTGCTGGTTTGGGGTTTTACTTGATGTTCTTTTCCAGCTCCTTTGAGTGTAAGGTTAGCTTATGTATTTGAGACCTTTCTTCCTTCTTTAGGAAGGCCTGAATTGCTATATATTTCCTTCTTATGACCACATTTGCTGCATCCCAGAGATTGCAGACTGTCACGTTTTCATTTTTATTGGCTTCCATGTACTTTAAAAAGTACATTTCCTCCTTATTTTCTTGGTTAACCCATTCATTCTTCAGTAGGAATTCTTAAAGTCTTTTTTGTCTTTATTTTATTTTGAGAGAGACAGACAGACAGACAGACAGACAGAGAGAGACAGAGAGTGAGCGGGGGAGGGACAGAGAGCACAGGCTCCAGGCTCTGAGTGGTCAGCACAGAACCAGACATGGGGCTTGAACACACGGACTGTGAGATCATGAACTGAGCTGAAGTTGGCCTCCCAAGTGAGTCACCCAGGCATCCCGGAATTTTTAAATCTCCAAGCGTCCATGATCTTTCCATAATTTTTCTTGAGGTTGATTTGAAGCTTCAATGTTGTGGTCTGAAAATATGCATAGTATGGTCTCAGTCTTTTTGTACTTGTTGAGAGCAGATTTGTGACCCAGTAATGATCTATTCTGGAGATTGCTCCCTGTACACTCAAGATGAATGTTCTGAATATATCTGTTAAGTCCATCCAGTACAGTGTGTCATTCAAAGCCATTGTCTCCTTGTTGAATTTCAGCTTACATGATCTGTACATTGCTGTAAGTGAAGTGTTGAAGTCCGCTACTAATATGGTATCTGTGAGTTTATGTTTGTGATAAATTGATTAGATCTTCTTGGTAGATAGGTCCCTTAATTATGATATAATACCCTCTTCATAACTCATTACACTATTCTTTTTTAAATTTAGTTTGTCTAGTGTAAGTCCAGCCTTCCTTTGATATCCATTAACATGGTAGATTGTTCTCCATTCTCTTACCTTCTATCTTCAGGTGTCTTTAGGTCTAAAATGAGTCTCTTGTAGGCAGCATATAGATGGGTCTTATTTTCTTACTCATTCTGATCCCCTATGTCTTTTGATTGGAGCATTTAGTCCATTTACATTTAGAATGATTATTGAAAGATCTTAATTTAGCACCATTGTGCAGCCTGTAAATTTGGGGGTGTTTCTGATGATGTTCTCTGGTCCTTTCTAGTCTTTGTTGCTTTTGGTTTTTTGTTTTGTTTTGTCTTGTCTTGTTTTATTTTTTTCTCCACTCAGAGTCTCCCTTAAAATTTCTGACAGGGCTGGTTTAGTGGTCCTTTTTTTTTTTTTCTTTTTTGTCTGGGAAACTCTTTATCTCTTTTTCTATTTTGAGTGACAGCTTTGGAAAATCATAAGTAGTTAAATGAAAAAGTTTTTAGGGCATTGGTAGGGTCAGTAAATCTTATGAAATTCCTATTCAATTGATTGATATATTTTGTTTCTTTGTTTTGTGTGGGGTTTTTTTCTATTTACTTTCTGAACCTCTTTTTCCTATAAATTTTTATTTTAATTCCAGTATAGTTTCAGGTATACTATGTAGTGGCTTAATAATTCTGTACATTACCCTCTGTTCATCACAAGTGACTTCTTTTTTTTAATGTTTATTTTTGAGAGGGAGAGAGAGAGAAATACACACACACACACACACACACACACACACACACACACAGTGCAAGTGGGGAAGGGATAGAAAGAAGGAGAGACACAGAATCCAAAGCAGGCTCCATGCTCTGAGCTGTCAGCACAGAACATGACATGGGACTCGAACCCATGAACTGTGAGATCATGACGTGAGCTGAAATCAGACACTTAACTGACTGAGTCACCCTGGCACCTCACAAGTGACTTCTTAATCCTATCACCTATTTTCAGCACCCCACCCACTGTGCCTCTGGTAACCATCAGTTTGTTCTCTATAGATAAGAGTCTGTTTCTTGGTTTGCCCCTTGCTCTCTTTTTTCCCCTTTGTATTATTTCTTAAATTACACATCTGAGTGAAATCATATGATATTTTACATTCTCTGACTGACTTATTTCACTTAACAATACATTCTCTAGTTCCATGCCATTCTCTTCTGGCTTGCAATGTTTCTGCTGAAAAATCTGCTGATAACCTTATAGTTTCCTTCATATGTAACTGTCTTTTTTTGTCTTGCATTTTTAAAAAGTTGTTTATCACTATTTTTTGTCACTTTAACCACTATGTGTCTTGGTGTGGACCTTAGATTGATTTTGCTGAAGGATCTCTGTGCCTCCTGGATATGGATATTTATTTCCTTCTCCAGATTAGGGAAGTTTTCAGCTATTATTTCTTCAAATAAACTGTCCTTTTTCTCTCAATTTCTTCTTTTGGGATTCTTATAATGTGAATGTTATTATACTTGACAGAATCACTCACTCCCTAGTCTATTCTCATTTTGTATATCCTTTTTTCTTTTATTTGCTAAACTTGAGCTATTTCCATTACTCTGTCTTCCAGGTCATTAATTTGTTCCTCTGCCTGCTCTACCTTGTTACTTTTTCCATTAAGTATATATTTTCATCTAATTTATTGTGTTCTTCATCTCTGGTTTTTTGTTTTTCATCTCTTTGTTAAGGGTTTTACTGTTGCCGTCTACTCTTTTCTCACGTCCCGTAACTTTGTGATCATTACCTTAAATTCTCTATCAGATATATTTCTTATATTCATGTCATTTAGGTCTCTTGTTGTGATTTTGTTGTTCTTTTATTTGGGACATGTTCCTTGTGTCCTTATTTTATCCACCTTTTTGTCTGTTTCTGTGTGTTAAGAAAGACAGCTATGTCTCATGAACTGGAAAGTAGTGACCGTATGAAGAAGATGTCCTGTAATGTCCTGTGGTGTAGTGTCCCTGTTCACCAGAATTTCTGCTTCAGGGGTGTCTCCCATGTATGATGCATGTGTCCTAGTTTTGTGACTGAGCTACTTTTTCCTTCAAAATCCATTTGTCTGCAATGGCTCTCTTTTCCTGGTGTGGGAAGTGTTTGGTCTCTGTGGTATTAGTGGACCAGTCTGAGAATGCTGGGACTTAAGTTGAACCAGACCAGGCATTTGCCAGAGATGGAGCAGCAACAAACTTCAGGGTAATTTCCTTATGTTGTGTCCTGAGAAACTTTCATTGGTGTGTATGGCCTGCAGTCAGACCAGTTGTCTGCCACCAGCCCATTGCTGGGGTCTTTGTCTGACAGATGTGTGTGGTAATCTTTCCCTCTCATGACAGCAGAGTAATGCTGGCCACTGTAGGAGCTACTAGCATACTGCCAGGCCTGCAGCACTGTGCTGTATGGGCTCTGATCAAAGGTGTGTTGGAGAGTGTGGACTTCCCAAGGCACAGGATGCAAGTGTGGTGCAGAGGGGCAACTGTGCTAGAAAGCTTTGAGTGTTAAAGGAGGGGCCTAGCAACACCTGAAATAAGGGGCCATCTGAATGGGGTGGATCCTTGGAAGCACAGTACAGGAATTTGGCGTGACAATGCAAGTAAGCTTTGCACATCTCGGGTCTTTTCAGGAGGGGTCTTGTAACACCAGGACTGTAGCAGCCTGTCAGATTCTCCAGAAATACAGTAAAGGGCGGGGGTGTGGTGTAAGAGAGGGGGTGGGGCGGTACATGGCATTGTTAGTAAGATGTGTGCACTGTGATTCCTGTATAGGAGGGGTCATGCCACAAGGGATTGAGGTGGGCCTCCAGAAGGGTGGGGCCAGAGCAGCAGGGCTAGCAAATTAGGTACACAGTCCCTCAGGTGCTGTGTATACGCTGTGAGGTTGGGGAGAGAAATGATGCTTGCCAGTTCCTTTGTTCTTCAGAGAGTTTCCCAGCGATTTGTATCCCTCTGGGACAGCCTTGAGGTGAGTAAGTAACTTTCCCTCCCAGGATGTTCCTGGCACCTTTCAAACTGCTGCTTATGTGCTGTATCTCCATGGGCTATTTGTTGTATTGTCTCTTTATAAGTGGGGACTCAGTTTCCTCTCACCCACTGGCTCTCCCAGAGCTAAGCCCATTGATTTTTATAAATTCCAGGTTTTAAATCCTGCTGGTTATAAGAACTTATGAAATCAAGCCCCTCTGATTTTCAAAGCCAAATATGGGATTTGTCTTCCCCTTGTGGGGTCCTTCGTCTGGGGGTCTGTCTCTCCCTTTTTTCCATGCTCGTGGTGTCCTTCTCACCTGCAGAAAGTCTTGGCATTCCATTTAGGTCCCAACAGTGTTTCTGTCTTTCATGCCCTTTTTGATTGACTTCTTCCCTACATTTAGTTTGGAGTTTATTCTGGCAGTCTTCCAATCATTTTCTGAGTGTTCTCTAGTTATAATCATTGGACAAGATGAGCCTAGGCTTCTCCAACTCTGCCATCTTCTCTGGAGGTTTATGGATGTTTTTTGATAAATTAATTTAAATTATTATACCCTTTACTTCAAGCCATATTATAAATCTCATAGGGAAACCTATACACGCTATCTTTGTCCTCGTGTTCTGGGAAAACATAGTCGCTAAATTTGGGGATGAATTGATGAAATTCTTCTGGGAGCCAGAAGTCAGTATACCCTTTTTCCAGAGACTTATGCCACAGATCCTCCCAGGATCCACTTGATACATGCTGAAACCAACATCCATCACTGAGTAAACATTAGTTACTCATGTAAAAAATGACATCAATGTCAATGGACCTCATTCTTTGGGGAATATAGAAGGGAAGGGGAGAAGAATAGCAGAAAATAACATAATCATTCCATTTACAATTTTGCTTGGATTTATAATGAATGTAGGATAATCTGTTTACCACCACAGTTAAGCATATGTCCTAAAATCTCAGAGTTCTTATGATGAGATGTTAATATGGGCTGTGTCTTTCTCAGCCTCTATATGTAAGGATTCAGAGGCTTTGTTTTATTGTAAATATCCAATTGGAAAGAAATAAAAATAACTTAGCAAAAATAACAGCAAAACATCCTTTGCCATTGGATGTGGTGACAAAATGAAATCATTTCTTAATAGGTTATTTGTTTTCTAATGAATGTGAAACTTAATAGGCACCATCTCCTCCTTGAGTCAATAAGTATCATGATAAAAGGACACAAAATGGGCTCAATTCATGTTTTTTTAGCATACATGACAAGTGTAAAGGACATATATCTCAGCTTATTTCAGACAACAGGAAAAAATTATGGGTGTGTATGTTCATAAAGAAAGGTTCTATTTGCACTTCTATATCAGAGGGACATTATTTGTTTCAAATAGCTTCTGCAGGGCTTGAAACCATTTCCTTTATTAATAAATAATAGCCTTCCATTTCATGAGGCAAGGCCTAATTTAAGCCCTCACTTTCTTTTGTAACAATGTGTATTGGTTCAGGGGACAGAGAACAAAGTATGAGTCAGACAAGCAATCCAAACTGAGGTTTTGTCAAATATTCACTCTGTCAATTTGAACATATTATATCACCTCTCTGAATCTCAGCCACCTTATCTCGACAGACCTGTCTGAGGACTAAATAGATACCTTAGTGTCACACTATGTATGCATAATTGATGTTCAGTAAGTGACAGCTGTAACCAAGATAATACAATATGAGACATCCCATCACAATGGCAGGCATGGAATGAGCTCATTTTTCACAGACACCAAGCAGACTCCATGAGAGTCACTTTCTTACCTTTCTCTGGAAGCTATCTAAATCTCCCATGTATCCGGTTCTCATTACACAAGTATAAATGGCATTTTAATTTAAAAGTTTCTATGTCATTGATTCTTTTGCAGGAATGGCCCAATTTGGTCACCATTCCATGAAGACATAGACCTTTACTTTTCAAATTTCAAGTAAATTCTTCAAAGTTATCCATCAAAACTAATTTATTATCCACCAGTCTATAAGCACAAATGCCATCTGTCATAGATACTTTAATTTCATTTTTCCTCATTGGATTTGTTGAGGGCAGGAGAAGAATCTCATTCAGTGGTTGTTCTTGAAGGCTTCCTACACCAGCCCAGTCCTATCAGGAAGAAGATGGTTCATCTATTGGGTTATTTGGAGAGAGGTTAGTAAAGGAACTATTTACAAAGGTATAGTCATGGTATAAGTAAATCACAAAGAATAGTAAGGTACTCTGTGGGCAGTCAGGTGAGCCTCACAGGGCAAATGAAGTAGATGATTCTTGAATCCAAGAGGGCTTATGGTGAAGAATGTTTGCTCTGTATGAAGTGGAGGGAGACAGGAGAATCAATACGTCAACCTCATTTACTTGATATCCTATGATATCCTGTTGTCTCTCATTGATTGAATTAACCCAATTGGAAGCCAGAGAGAAGTAAACCTATTCCAAGTGAGGCATAAAGAAACCTGACTGTATTGGAATGTTTGACTATAAAAGAAATTAACATACCATCAACAACTTAATACACACTTGTTATCTCATACTTTCTGTAGGTCACAGGCCTAGGAATAGGTTAGCTGAGTCCTTTGGTTCAGAGTTACATCACACTGCCATCAAGTTGTCAGTGAAGGCTAGGCTGTCATCAAAGGTTCAAATGGGGAAATATTTACTATCTTCAGCTTGTTGGCTGAACTACTTTCCTACAGTTATAAGATTTAAATTCCTGAATTGTTCTTGGGTGTTGACCAATGAGCTAATAGAGTTCTCTGCTATATGGCCATTCATAGGGCCTATATTGCCTACCACATGGCAATTTATTTCTCCAAAGCCAGCAATGGGGAGCTTCTAGCTCCATTTTGCTAAGATGCAGTCTTATACAACATAACACACTCATGGAAAGAAGCATCCATAACCTTTGCCACACTCTTTTTTTTTTAAATAGTTTATTATAAAAAGTGTTTCCATATAACACCCAGTGCTCTTCCCCACAAATGCCCTCCTCTACTACCATTGCTTCACTTGCTTTCCCTCATCCCCCTTCAACCCTTGGTTCATTTTCAGTATTGAATATTCGCTCAGGTTTTCTATCCTTCTCTCTCCCCAACTCTCTTTTCCCCTTCCCCTCCCCATGGTCCTCCATTAGATTTCTCCTGTTCTCCTGTTAGACCTATGAGTGCAAACATATGGTATCTGTCCTCCACCTGACTTATTTTGCTTAGCATGACACCCTCGAAATCCATCCACTTTGCTACAAATGGCCATATTTCATTCATTCTCATTGCCATGTAATACTCCATTGTATATATATATACCACATCTTCTTGATCCCTTCATCAAGTGATGGACATTTAGGCTCTTTCCATGATTTGGCTATTGTTGACATGCTGCTATGAACATTGGGGTACATGTGCCCCTATGCATCAGCACTTTTGTATCCCTTGGGTAATTCCCTAGCAGTGCTATTGCTGGGTCATCGGGGAGTTCTATGGATAGTTTTTTGAGGACCCTCCACACTGTTTTCCAGAGCAGAGTGGCTGCACCAGTTTACATTGCCACCAACAGTGTAGGAGGGTGCCCGTCTCTCCACACCCTGGCCAGCATCTATAGTCTCTTGATTTGTTCATTTTAGCGACTCTGACCAGCATGAGGTGGTATCTCAGTGTGGTTTTGATTTGTATTTCTCTGATGATGAGTGATGTTGAGCATCGTTTCATGTGCCTATAGGCCATCTGGATGTCCTCGTTGGAGAAGTATCTGTTTATGTCTTCTGCCCATTTCTTCACTGGGTTTTTTTTTTTTTTTTGGGTGTGGAGTTTGGTGAGTTCCTTGTAGATTTTGGATACTAGCCCTTTATCTGATATGTCATTTGCCACTATCTTTTCCCATTCTGTTGGTTGCCTATTAGTTTTCTTGATTGTTTCCTTTACAGTGCAGAAGCGTTGTATCTTGATGAGGTCCCAAGAGTTCAGATTTGCTTTCATTT
>NC_043702.1:107667356-107668363 GCF_006229205.1 Suricata suricatta
TTGGGTGTGGAGTTTGGTGAGTTCCTTGTAGATTTTGGATACTAGCCCTTTATCTGATATGTCATTTGCCACTATCTTTTCCCATTCTGTTGGTTGCCTATTAGTTTTCTTGATTGTTTCCTTTACAGTGCAGAAGCGTTGTATCTTGATGAGGTCCCAAGAGTTCAGATTTGCTTTCATTTCCCTTGCATTTGGGGATGTGTCGAATAGGAAATTGCTGTGGTTGAGGTCAAGGAGTTTGTTTCCAATTTCTCCTCGAAGGTTTTGATGGTTTCCTGTCTCACATTCAGGTCCTTCAGCCATTTTGAGTTTATTTTTGTGTGTGGTATAAGAAAATGGTTTAATTTCATTCTTCTGCATGTTGCTGTCCAGTTCTCTCAGCACTACCTGCCAAAGAGGCAGTCTTTTTTCTATCAGATACTCTTTCCTGCTTTGTCAAAAATTAATTGGCTGTACATTTGTGGGCCCAGTTCTGGGTTCTCTATTCTATTCCATTGGTCTATGTGTCTGTTTTTGTGCTAATACCATACTGACTTGATGATGACAGCTTTGTAGTAGAGGCTAATGTCTGGGATTGTGATGCCTTCCATTTTGGTTTTCTTCTTCAACATTACTTTGGCTATTTGGGGTCTTTTGTGGTTTGATACAAATTTGAGGATAGCTTGTTCTAGGTTTGAGAAGAACGCTAGTGCAATTTTGTTGGGGATTGCATTGAATGTGTAGATTGCTTTGGGTAGTAATGACATTTTCACAATGTTTATTTTTCTGATCCATGAACAGGGAATGTTTTTCCATTTCTTGGTGTCTCCTTCAATTTCTTTCATAAGTTTTCTATAGTTTCCATCATGTAGGTCTTTTACATCCTTGGTTAGGTTTACTCCTAAGTAGTTGATGGTTTTTTGCACAATCGTGAATGGGATCATTTTCTTGATTTCTCTTTCAGCTGCTTCATTTTTGGTGTATAGGAATGCAACCAATTTCTGTAAATTGATTTTGTACCCTGCAAC
>NC_043702.1:107668463-107676898 GCF_006229205.1 Suricata suricatta
CTTCAATTTCTTTCATAAGTTTTCTATAGTTTCCATCATGTAGGTCTTTTACATCCTTGGTTAGGTTTACTCCTAAGTAGTTGATGGTTTTTTGCACAATCGTGAATGGGATCATTTTCTTGATTTCTCTTTCAGCTGCTTCATTTTTGGTGTATAGGAATGCAACCAATTTCTGTAAATTGATTTTGTACCCTGCAACTTTACTGAATTCATTAATCAGTTCTAGAAGGCTTCTGGTGGATTCTGTCTATTTTTCCATGTAAAGTATCATGTCATCTGCGAAAAGTGAAGGTTTGACTTCTTCCTTGCCAATTCTGATGCCTTTTATTTCCTTTTGTTGTCTGATTGTTGATGCTAGGACTTCCAGCACTATGTTAAATAATAGTGGTGAGAGTGGACACCCCTGTCATGTTCCTGATCTCAGGGGGAAAGCTCTTAGTTTTTCCCCATTGAGGATATTAGCTGGTCACAGGTTAAACCTATACCATCAAGGGGAGAAAATTACACAATGGACACAGGAATTTGGTATTTTCTGGGATCACTTAAAGTTCTGTCTTTCCAAGTGAAGGAAACTAGAAGAGGGTGGATAATGGATCCTGAAGGGGCAACACAGAATGTCTAGGACTCTGAAGCCTGACACTTCCAAGTGTTGTCATAGATATAGATGAGATCTATTCCATGGGCTCTTGAAGTTCATGAGGTCTCTGCTACTAACTTTCAAACTGAAAATACTGAGGGGTAGAGTGTCTTCAGTTTCTTCAGGATCAGAGAGAGCCAAAACCTATTCCCTCTGTTCTCACAACCTTGCCATGTTTCACAGAGATTTCCTGTTAGAACTTAAATTAGAAATCAGGGACATGGACTTCTAGCTCATGGGTGTTTTCCATACCCCACTTCATGATCAAAAGTTTAGATGGAAGGGGGAAATCTGGTTGAAAATTAGGTGTCATTTGGGGTTCCTGGGTGGCTCAGTTGCTTAGGCATCCGACTTTGGTTCAGGCCATGATATCATGGCTTGTGAGTTCAAACCCCACATCGGGCTCTGTGCTGACAGCTCAGAGCCTGGATCCTGCTTCGGATTCTGTGTCTCCCTCTCTCTCTCTGCTTCTCCCCTGCTCACACTCTGTCTCTCTTTCTCTCTTGGAAATAAATAAACATTTTTTAAGTTTTTTTTTTTTTTAATTCGGTGTCATTTCTGTCTGGAAAACACGATTTCAGTGGCTACAACTTTTATGTACTATTATGTTTTCTTTTTCTTTATGCTAATAAGCTCTTAAATCCCACCATTTCAACTCCCTGACTGTAGCTAACTCATTCTTTCCAAAAACGCACACACAAAAGAATTTCCCCCTCCTCTTAAGCCAGCCAAAAATTTCTTTTATCTGTGTGCTTATACTTCTCTCCACCTTCCACTCACACAGTTACAACGTCCTTTGTCTTGCCAATATCCTTTGGTATTTCTTGGGGAATTTTGGCTACAAAATTTTCAGGATCAAGAGAATTTTCACAAAACCTGTAATAACTGACTTACTCTACCAGGATATAGTTTTTTTGTGGTTTTTTTCTAAGAGGAGAAGGAAAAGAAAAGGAGACACATTGCATACCTTATACTCGTACCTTTCCATATGCTTCCACCAAATTTTTCTGGCTCTGTTTCCTAGAGGCAAAGCTGCACAGAAATGAAGAAACAGTCATAAATGATGTAGGCTCCTGGAGCTACAAATGGCCTAAGGCTACATAAAAATGAATCACCAAATTTGGCAGCTCCTTCCTCATTGCTATTCCAACATCCCTTCTGGACAGATTTTCAAATCAAGTACAGGAAGAGAAAAAAAAAACATACACTGCATGCACATGCTCCCACAGGGAACATATGATAGCTTACGAAAAGAAGTTAGACAGGTGAGGGGTTTGAGATCAACTTGTCAGTACCTTCTAAATTTGCTTTCTATTTCATCTTTCTTCACACTTTTTTCTAATAAAGATTTTTAAGTTTTTGGCACATAAGGAATGAAGGGGATAAAGCAGCCTTATCATATACCACAATGAATAGAAGTTCTTCATAATCTGGTTTTCAGTGGTCACAAACTTTTTTCTAATGATACACTGTGCTTAGGCTCTCATTCATAATTATAAAAACTGAGTATTGCAACAGAACATACATAATCTCTCTTTGTTTTAATGTTTATTTATTCTTGCAAGAGAGACTGAGACAGAGCATGAGTGAGAGAGGGACAAAGAGAGAGAGGGAGGCACAGAATCTGAAGCAGGCTCCAGGCTCTGAGCTGTCAGCACAGAGCCCAATGTGGGACTCAAACTCATGAGCCATGAGATCATGACCTGAGCCAAAGTCGGATGCCTAACTGACTGAGCCACCCAGGCACCCCACATTATCTCTTGTACAATGTTCTAGTGAAATGGTCACTCAGTATTTGTACCTATTCCTAGAAACAAACACAGGGACTCAGCCTTGAAAGGTTATCATTAAATTTAATAAGGAACAGATTATTTCTTAATTAAATACAAATATTTCTTCTATATCTGCTACTTACAGATACTTTTTTTTAATTTTTTTAACATCTATTTTTTTTTGAAAGACAGAGCGAGACAGATCATGAGCAGAGAAGGGACAGAGAGAGAGGGACACACAGAATCAGAAGCAGGCTCCAGGCTCCGAGCTGTCAATACAGAGCCTGATGCGGGGCTCAAACCCATGAACTGTGAGATCATAAACCTGAGCCAAAGTCGGATGCTCAGCCCACTGAGTCACCCAGGCACTCCTTACAGACACTTTTCAAATGGAAAGATAACAAACATAAACTTTCCTATCTGTGATGGTTAATTTTATGTATCAACTTGACTAGTCTATGGTGCCCAATTGTCAGGTCAAATATCAGTCCAGATCCTGCTTAAAAGGTATTTTTATATACAATTAGCATTAACATGGATAAATTTTTAGTAAAGCAGATTATTCTTTATAATGTGGATGGGCCTTGAAGGCCTTAAGAGCAAAACCTGAGACTTCCTAAAGTTCCCTTCAAGACTGTAACATAGAAGCCCTTCATGATTTTTTAGATTCCTCCTGTGGAATTTAGACTAAGGACTGAAACATCAACTTTACCTAATTCTCAAGCCCATGGGCCTGCTCTATAGAATTTAGCTTTTACATTTCCCACAACTACACGAGCCAATTCCTTAAAATAGTGAAAGTGACAGAGAGAGACAGAGGGAGAAAGAAGCAAAAAGATGATTGATAGATAGATAGATAGATAGATAGATAGATGATAGACAGATAGAGACATATATTCCCAGTTGGTTTTGTTTCTTCAGAGAATCTTGACTACTCCATATTTTGGAACTGGGAGTGGTTCTGGAAGAACAGAATTTTAAGGCTGAATTGTCTTGGTTGGTTCTAGGGCTCTTAGAGTTTGTTCTCTAATTTTATTAGATTTAAAAATCAATTAATCTCTTTCTACTAATAAGGAGAGAACAAATAGTCCATGGTGTAGTGTGGCAATAGAAATGCACAAAATAAAGTAATGTCACCAAAATGAAAACATAAGTCATTCTTAACTTTATTCCTCCTCACAAGAAGAACAAGGAGCAGAGGGAACAAATAACAAAAGAGAAGCATCTAAATGTTGACCACATTGCCTATTCCCAAGCCAGTGCAGCACCAATGGATATAACTTCCTTGAGTATCTGATTTGCCCAGTGGGAAAAGAGAACCCAAGGTGGGTAACAGGCCTCCCCCAGCAATGTGATGACTTTATGAGAGCCCTCCTCTGATCTTGCACCACAGATAATACAGGGGAATCTATAAGACCCAAACACTGGAAACCTATCTGTAACAGAAAAATGGGGATGGATTTGTGAGAACCAGAACACAGATCCTGAAAGACTGACTTTATACCCACAGTACCAAAGTAGTAATCTCAACCTGTGTCTTTCATTCTACAGAATAAAGTAAGGGGAACACTCTGACCAGTGAACTCAGTGGGGTACAGATCTGCATGATTTGAACCCCCAAGACATTATGCTGGCCCTAGACCCCAGCTTGTCCATGCCCAGGCAAGTTGCTGAGTCACAGATATATCCACTATGCCTTCCAACTCCATCTGACCAGAAAGGTTCATAATAACTCCTGGAAGCAATGTGACCCAGTGGCTTGAGCTAAGAGGTTAGAAGGCTGTACTGAGGGTGGAGATTTCCATGCTATGGGCAGGCAGAGGGATTAATATACATAAAAAGCTGAAAGCATTTCCCAGGCCCTCTAAATTGGAAAGCTTATTTTAAAAATTAGCCTTGAGTGGTCACTCCTCAGGCAAGGGACTCTACCTGCTGTGGAGAGTGTCTTCTAGTCCCATCTAAGTACAAGAGCTGGTAAAAATACCAGAAAGTTGTGTTGACCAGCAGTATTTGAGCACAGCAAAGAGCAGGCATAGCAGAGTTTTCAGAGCAAAGCCAATGACTCTGGCTAGCCAGGTATCTTGAAGTGTGGGTTAGTTTGAGTTAAGACAACAAAGGGCGTTACTGGTTTTAATGCTCTTTTTCCCACTATCTGGGCAGGGAATCTATTTTATAATTCCTACTCATTGCTGAATACAATCTTCAGCTTGTCTGACCAAAGAACCTAACCAGAACACACAGGAAGCTGTGTAACCCATTTAATAGTCCTATGTACAATGGCAATTGAACAAAGATCATAGCCCATGGCATTGCCCATCTACAGAGCATTCTGGTGGACAACTTGACCAAAGAATTTAGTGCACACTCATACTTTATTTGGGCCTCCAAATAATGAGCTTCCCAGACCCTGAGTTTCAGCCTGTCACCCAATCAGGGCAGGGAAGCTAATTGATATCCCCATCTATTACTAAAAATAATGCCCAGTATAGGACATCTAGGAAGCCTAACCAGAGAGAATTTAGGCAACCATTGAATCCATCCTACAGTTCTCACCTGGGTAGACAACAAAGCCAGCAGCCTGAGTGGCACACTCCCATTGTCATCCTAAGAGCTCAAACAGTTGCCTTACCCCAAAATAGAACATAATAACAGGCCTCACTTGTCTAAGAAAATTGTCATCAAACACACCCAGAAACCCAAACTGGGCTGACTGGTCAAGAACTGTTTCTTTGAAAGAAACCTGCAAAGTCTGTAAAAGGACCTATTATTCAAATGCACAGATACCAACATAACACAAAAACCAGCTCAATATAATACTACCATATGCTAAAGAAATGGAGCTCTGTGAACTGTCAAACAAATAATTCAGAATAATTCTCGAGGAAATTAAGAAGCTATAAGGAATCAAGACAAGTAAACAAAATTAAAAAAAGAAATCAATGATTGAACAAGAACAGAAACTTGACAAGGAAATAGAAAAAATAAAATAAAGCCAAACAGAAATCCTAGAGTTGACAAATGTAATAACTGAACCAAATAATTTTATACAGAGTTTCAAAAATAGATTTGACCATGCAGAAGACTCAGTGACCTGAAGGAGTTATTCAGTCAAAAACATAAAAGAAAAAAGAATGAAAAGAGCAATGAAAGCCTACAGGAATTATGAGACACAATAAAAAGTATTCATATGAAAATTCCATAAGGAGGAGAAAGAGAAGGGAACAAAAGGTACATTTAAAGCAATAACAGCTGAAAACTTCCTGAACACAGGGAGAGAAATAGATATGAAGATCCAGGAGAAACAAAAGACTTCAAATAGATTAAACTAAATAGGGCTACACCAAAACACAATATAACTAAATTATGAAAAGTCAAAAACAAAGCATTTTAAGAGAACTAAAAGAGAGAAATAACATACAAAGGAAATTCCATTAGATAAACAGCATATTTCTTAACAGAAACTTTTTTCAAAGAATGAAGGAGAAAAAATACTCAAACTATTGAAAGAAAAGAACTGTCAACCAAGAATTCTATACACTGTGAAGATGTCCTTTGGAAATGAAAAAGAAATAAAATTTCCTGAACAAACAAAAGCTAAAGGAATTCATTACCACTATACATTCCTTACAGGAAATGTTAAAAGAAGTTGTTTGAGGGGAGGAGCCAAGATGGCGGAGAGGAAGGGAGTTCTGTAAACTCCGTCCACCCCATCTATCGAACTGAGAAGGATATTATTCTCATCTGCAAGAGTGGAGGGAGAAAATACGGACTCCAGAAGGAAGAGAACCTCAAGGATACCTGAGTGAGTGAGTGCGAACAGGGGAGATCTGAAAACAGGCCAGTCTGAGGCAGGAGGGGAGGCGGGAGCCCCAGCCCAACACGGGGCAAGAACGTAGAGCCTGAGAGACAAAGGGAAGGGACAGAATGACTGAACGCGCTCCTAGTACTATCTCTGGGGAAGAGGTAAAGAACGCTTAATGGCACTTGGAGAGAGAAGCTCACTCCATAGATAACTGCTGGGTAGCCTGAATCCCAAACCTGGGTGGCGCAAGGGAAAGAACAGCTTCCAGCCCCAAGCCATCTCGGCGGGGAATCAGCGGCGGTGGTGGTGGCTAGACCAGCCATGGCAGCGGTGGCGGCAAGAGCAGGCCCCGGCTGCTGCGCCAGGGGTGCGCACTTCAAACTTGGTTTTGGGAATGGGACCACACACCTCATTTCCATGGCGCATCTTGCCCCCTGCATTGGCTGGGGGAATCCCGAATCCCGGGTGCCCACAGGAAAAAAATAGGGCAGAGACCTACGCGAACCTGGCAGGGAGTCGGTGGCGGTGGAGGCCTGGGCACGTGTTTAGGCTGCAGGAGCTTCCGGCTCATTTCCAGCAGCACAAGCGCCTTGAGCAACAGCTATCCAAAGCCAAGAGAGACTCAATCTTTTCCCCCCATTGCGATCCCAATTCCAGCTGGGGGTGGGGACTCTGCAGTTGGGTCTTTGAAGGTGCTAACTTCACCTCCTGCTGCTCATTTCGCCTCAGGCAGGGGCAGCCGAAATCCCTGCCTGAGCCAAGATGAACTGATTCCTCCCCCTAAGAAGCAAACCACCAAAACAAATAGATCTGTGGTAGCAAAAACGTGCATGGACTGGAACTTTGAACCGAAGCAGGCCTGGAAAATACAACTCGGCTTAACTGCGGCCCAAAGAGATCTGACTCATTAGAGTGGACTACAGTGCTTAGATCAGCAGAGCTTGCCATGCCACCATTCTAATCTCTGCAGACACCAAGGCGGAGCCTCTGAGAGCAGCTTCTGAGACCTACCACACCAAATCATGCCTATCCATGAGGGGGAGCTGCTTTTTTTTCTTATGGAAAAAAATTTCTTTTCTTCACTTTTTCGTACTTATTTCATTGTTATTATTACCTTTTTTTTTTACTTTTTTTAAATTTTTACTCTTTATTTCCATTTCTCTTTTCTCCCTTTCTTTTTCACCTTGTTGCAATCCAGATACATTCTCCTGTATCTCATCCTTACCTCTCCCCTCAACTGGTCATACACTTTTAGACTGTCTACTGTCCTTTGTTGTCTCTGACCTGCTTTTATTTAATTTTTTCTATCTTTATCTTTTTGTACTTAATTCTTTTAAATAAACAAAAATTGAAAGAATTCATTAACACAAAACCAACCCTACAAGAAATGCTAAGAGGGACCCTATGAGGGAAAGATTCCAAAGAATAAAAGGTGCCAGAGACACCACTATAAACATGAATTCTAAGGAGAACACAATGACTCCAAAATCACATTTTTTGATAATAACATTGAATGTAAATGGACTGAATGCTCCACCCAAATGACACAGGGTAGCAGAATGGATAAAAAAACAAAACCCATCTATTTGCTGTCTTCAGGAGACTCATTTTTGACAGGAAGACACCTTCAGGTTGAAAGTAAAGGGATGGAGAAATATTTATCAGGTGACTAGAAGCCTAAAGAAAGCTGGAGTAGCCATCCTTATATCAGACAAACTGGACTTTAAAGTAAAGGCAGTAACAAGAAATGAAGAAGAGCATTATATAATAATTACAGGACCTCTCAATCAGGAAGAGCTAACAATTATAAATATCTATGCACCAAATTTGGGAGCACCCAAATACATAAAACAATTAATCACAAAAAGAAAGAAACAATCTTATTGACAAAAATGTGCTAATTGCAAGGGACTTTAATACTCCACTGACAGCAATGGATAGATCAATCAGACAGAAAATCACTAAAGAAACAATGGACCTGAATGACACATTGGAACAGATGGAACTGATAGATATATTTAGAAGTCTGCATCCTGAAGTTAGGAAATTCACCTTTTTCTCGAATGCACATGGCACATTCTGCAAGATAGATCACATATGGGGCATAAAGCAGCCCTCCATAAGTATAAATGAATAGAGATCATACCATGCACACTTTCAGATCACAATGCTATGAACCTTGAAATTAACCACAGGAAAGAGTCTGGAAAACCTCCAAAAATGT
>NC_043702.1:107676998-107682312 GCF_006229205.1 Suricata suricatta
AACCATGCAGTATTTAATACATAGTAGCAAAATATTTACTATTAAAAAAAATAAAATGGTAACATAAATCTGAGCGCTAATAGTAAATACATAGTCTTATTTAGATTCTGCAATGTAGTTTAGCAGTAGATAACTCATTTAAGTTTATTGTAAAAGTTAAAAAAATAATATAGCAAAATAACCATAAATACAACAACTTGTTACTAGTTACTCAAGATAAAAAAATGTAAATTGTAACAGCAATTACCTAAATGTGAGGAGTAAGGAAATAAAAGTGTAAAGCATTGTGAACTCTATTGAAGTTGCTTTTATCAGTTTAAAATAAAGTATTATAAGTTGAAAATATTTAATATAGGCCTCATGGTGACCATAAGGAAAAACCTTGCAGTAATTACACAAAACAATGTGATAAAAAAAGTTAAAACATACATACAATTAACAAAATGGAAATAGCAAGTCTTTATCTTCAATAGTTGCTTTAAACATAAAAGAAAAAATTCTTCAATCAAAAGACATAGAATGGCTGAATGAATGAATGAGTATTAAAATTTTTTTATATTAAATTCTAGTTAGTTAACATATAATGAAATACTGGTTTCAGAAGTAGAATTCAGTGATTCATCACTCTCATACAACACCCGGTGCTCATCATAACAACAACCCTCCTTAATATGCATCACCCATCTAGCCCATTTCCTACCTCCATCCCTCCACCAATCTTTAGTCTATTCTCTATCTAAAAAGGCATTTTAAGTATTTGGTAAACCCCTCCCCCAAAAAAGTTAGTAGTTATACTTATAGCAGAGAAAATGAGACTTTAAAATAAAATGGTAAAGGAACACAGATCATTATATATGATAAAAGGATCAAACCATCAAGAAGTTATAACAATTGTGAACATTTATGTGCCAAGCATTGAACACTCAACTATATAAGGCAAAAACACATGGAACTAAAAGGAGAAATAACCAATAATAAAATAATAGTTGGGGACTTTAATACACAACTCTCAAAAATGGATAAATTCTCCAGAAAATCAATCAGGAAGCAGCAGATTTGAATAACACTGCGTAGGCTCAAATGGACTTAACAAACATATGCAGAACATTCTATCCAATAACAGCCAAATACACATTCTCAAGCACATATGGAACATTTTCTCGCATAGGCCATATGTTATGTCACAAAACAAGTGAAAACAATATTCAAAATTAAATTACCAAGTATTATCCCTGACCACAATAGTATAAAACTAGAAACCTGTAAGAAGAGGAAAATTTGAAATTCACACAGAACTTAAGTAACACTCTTCTGAACAACAAATTAATCACAGAAGAAATTTAATGGGAAAATTATTAAAAAGCTTTTTGAGATAAATGAAAATAGAAACACAACATATGAGAAATTATGGGATGCAGTAAAAGCAGTCCTAAGAAGAAAGTTCATAACAGTAAACGCCTACATTAAGAAGCAATAAATATCTCAAGTAAACAAACTAATTCTATACTTTAGTGAACTGAAAAAAGAAGAGTGAACTAAGTCCAAAATTAGCACAAGAAAAGAAATAATAAAGATTAGACCATAAATAAAATAAAATAATTAAATTAAATAGATGAGAACAGAAAACCAGTAAAAAAAAAAACCAAAAAAAAAAAAAAACAAAAAACTATTATCCACGCTAAGAGTTGGTTCTCTGAAAAGGTAAAAAAAAATTGACAAATTTTTAGCTAGACTAACCAAGGAAAAAAGAGAGAAGACCTGAATCAACAAAAATATAAATGAAAACTGAGACATTAAAACTGATAACAGAAATAAAAAGGAGCATAGAGAGCTTCTATGAATAACTATACACCAACAAATTAGACAACCTTGGAAACATTATTAGCAACATACAACTTACCAAGACTAATTAAGGAAGAAAAAGAAAATCTGAACCAATGTTACTGTAAGGAGATTGAGTCAATAATGAAAACTCTCCCAATGAAGAAAACCCTGGAACCATAAGACTTCACTGGTGAATTTTAACAAATATTTAAAGAATTAATCATTCTCAAACTTTCCTAAAAGTCAAAGAGGAGAGAATACTAGCAAACTCATTTTATGAGGCCAGATTTACCTGATAGAAAAATCAGAAAAGCAAACTACTAGAAAAGAAAACTACAGGCCAATATCCTGATAAATATACATGCAAAAATTCTTGATAAAATACTAGCAAGCCAATTTCAGCAACTCATTAAAAGAACCATTCACCATGATCAAGTAGAATTCACTCCTGAGATGCAAGGATGGTTCATCATATGTAAATAAATCAATGTGCTTTATCACACTAATAGAATGGAAAGAATTATAGACTCATCTTAATAAATGGAGGGAAAGTATTTCACAAAATTCAACAACTATTCTTGATAAAAAGTCTTAACAAATTAGTTATAGAAGGAAAATACCATATTACAATAAGCCCATATATGACAAATACATAGCCAACATCATATGGTAAAAGAATGAAAACTTCTAAGATCAGGAACAACACAAGCCTGCCCACTCTCACCACTCCTTTTAAACATAGAAAATAGAATTACCATATTATCCAGCAGTTCTACTTCTGAGTATTTATCCAAAAGAAAGCAAAACATTAATAAAAAAGAAATGTGCACCCACATACCATTACAGTGTTATATATAATAGCCAGATCTGAAAATAATCTAAGTGTCCACTAATGGTGGAATTGATTTTATATATATATATATATATATATATATATATATATATATATATACACATATATATGTGTATATATATATGTATGTATACACACACACACATACACAATGGGATTATTCAGTCATTTTTTTAAAAAAAGGAAATCTTACTATTTGTGACAACATGAATGAACCTTCAATGTACTATGTATGCTAAGTTAAATAAGCCAGACAGAGAAAGACAAATACTGTATCATCTCACTTAACTATGGAATCTTGAGAGAGAAAAAATACACTTAGAAAAGATCGGACTTGTGATTACCTTAGGAGGGAGTAAGGAAAGGATGAATTGTGTGATCAAAAGTACAAACTTTGAGTTATAAGTAAGTACTATGAATGCAATGTGAAACACGAGGACTGCAGTGAACACTACTGTGTGATATATAAGAAAGTTGTTGGGGCGCCTGGTTGGCTCAGTCGGTTAAGCCTCCGACTTCGGCTCAGGTCAGATCTCACGTTCGTGGGTTCGAGCCCTGCGTCAGGCTCTGTGCTGACAGCTAGCTCAGAGCCTGGAGCCTGCTTCTAGTTCTGTGTCTCCTTCTCTCTCTGCCCCTCCCCCTCTCATGCTCTATCTTCTCTGTATCAAAAATAAATAAAACATAAAAAAAAACTTAAAAAAAAAAAAGAAAGTTGTTAAGACAGTGAGTCCCAAGCTGCTCTGGAAAACAGTGTGGAGGTTCCTCAAAAAACTATCAGTAGAACTCCCCTATGAAACAGCAGTGGCACAGCTGGGGATCTACCCAAGGGATACATGTACCCCAATGTTCATAGCAGCACTTTCAACAATAGCCAAATCATGGAAAGAACCTAAATGTCCATCAACTGATGAATGGATCTAGAAGATGTGGTTTATATATACAATGGAATACTACATGGCAATGAGAAAGAATGAAATCTGGCCATTTGTAGCAAAGTGGATGGACCTCAAGGGTGTCATGCTAAGTGAAATAAGTCAGGCGGAGAAGGACAGAAACCATATGTTTGCACTCATAGGTCTAACCGGAGAAACTTAATGGAGGTCCATGGGGAGGGGAGGGGAAGGGTGAAAGAGAGTTAGGGAGAGAGAGGGATGCAAAACCTGAGAGACTATTAAATACTGAAAATGAACCAAGGGTTGAAGAGGTAGGGGGAAAAGAGGTGGTGGTAATGGAGGAGGGCACTGTGGGGAAGAGCACTGGGTGTTATATGGAAACCAATTTGACAATAAACTACTTAAAAAAACATAATCTCAGTTGAATGAAAAAAATTAAAAATAGAAATACTATATGACTGATTCTAATAATGGGCATTTTCCCAAAGAAAATAAAAGCCCCAAATCAAAGAAAAAATGCTTCCCCTTATTTTTTGTAGAATTTATAATAGCCATGATATGAGAGCAGCCTAAGTATCTTTTGATAGATGAATAGGTAAAAAAATTAAAAAGTGTGTGTGTGTGTGTGTGTGTGTGTGTGTGTGAAATATTACATACCTGTAGAAAAGGATGAGATCTTGCCATTTGCATCATTGATGGCCCTAGAGGGTATTATGCCAACTGCAATACAGAACAAACTGAGAGTTTCCAGAGGGAATAAGGTGGTAAGACAGGCAAGCTGAGTAAAGGGGAATGAGAGGTATAGGTTTGCAATTTGGGAATAAATAAGTAACAGGAATAAAGGAACAGCATAGTCAGTGATATTAAGTGGTATTTTATGGTGTGAGAGATGGTAGCTATACTTGTGGTGAGTATGACATAAAGTATAAAGATGTTGAATCACTATGTTGTACACTTGAAACTAATGTAACATTGTGCGTCAACTATACTTTAAAAAAACTTACAAAAAAGGAGTGTGGGGAAATGGTAGAAGGAACATGAAGTTAGATCAGGACAAATTTGCATATATGAGCCCACTAAACAGAGATTCTGGATTAAAGCTGCAGTTTGGGAATTTAAAACATATCCAGTAAATAGGTTGGTTGACAAAAACATAGACCAAAATGTAACCTATACTAAATGAAGTTGAAGTGGTGAATTTCCTTGGTATATGGTCAAAGAAAGGATTCAAAGTCTTTTTTTTATTTTTTAATTTTTTTTCTGTTTATTTATTTTTTTTCCATAATATTTTATTGTCAAATTGTTTTCCATATAAACCCAGTGCTCTTCCCCTTAAGTGCCCTCCGCCATCACCACCACCTCTTTTCCCTCCCTCCCCCTTCCCCTTCAACTCTCAGTTCATTTTCAGCATTCAATAGTCTCTCAAGTTTTGCCTCCCTCTCTCTCCCCAACTCTCTGTCCCTCCTCTGCTCCCCCTGGTTCTCCATTAGGTCTCTCCTGTTTTCCTGCTAGACCTATGAGTGCAAACATATGGTTTCTATCCTTCTCTGCCTGGCTTACTTCGCTCAGCATGACACCCTTAAGGTCCATCCACTTTCCTACAAAAGGCCATATGTCATTCCCTCTCATTGCCATGTAGTACTCCATCGTGAATATATACCACATCTTCTTGATCCATTCGTCAGGTGATGGACATTTAGGCTCCTTCCATGTTTTGGCTATTGTTGACATTGCTGCTATGAAC
>NC_043702.1:107682412-107687195 GCF_006229205.1 Suricata suricatta
ATCTGATATGTCATTTGCAACTATCTTTTCCCATTCTGTCGGTTGCCTATTAGTTTTCTTGATTGTTTCCTTTGTCTTGCAGAAGCTTTTTATCTTGATGAAGTCCCAAGAGTTCAGTTTTGCTTTAATTTCCCTTGCCTTTGAAGACATATGCAATTATTTTCCATCATTTACACTACAGTAGTTACAATTACAGTCCAAACAGAAAAGCAAGGTAAAAAATCAAATCCCCAACTTCTATTTCATGTACTTAGACTTATACAGAAATTAGAAAGTTAAGTAACAACTAGTTAATCACCTAATTTCACAGCTATCTGAAGTGGCGATCGTTATATAGCAGCTTATCTATGATACATTCAAGATACATGATATAATTTATTACTTGCCCATAAGCTAAAACACAGCTTGCTTAATACCTTTCCTTAAATTCCACCTCTATACTACAATATACTCGAGGTCCATGCAAAAAAGTAGAATATCTTAAAGGTAGAATGAATTTGTCATATAACACATTCTCACTCACTCGAAGGTGGTCCAGAGGACACACTTTTCATCATGACTGTAAGAAATAAATTTGTGAGGGGCCTCCTAGAATCTTTGAAGGGTCCTGGTGGTTGCTCTTGTCCTTAGGCCAGAAAGTACAGTGAGAATTGCTCCTAATTGAATTGAGAAACCTAGACATAATGGGAAACTGGATCCCAAGGTGGCAGGGGCCAAATAACAGCACTTAAAGGTAAGATGGGCATGATTACTGTAATGCACAACAGAGTCAAAACAGTATTCAGAATAGTCTGACTCACAGAGACAGATGATCATAGTGTCCTTAGAAGTAAAAACATGGCACTCTAGTAATTCTTCCTTGAACCATATAAGTGGAAGAGTTCCAGGTCAAGCAAACTGAAGACTAACTTGAATTACAAAAACAGAGTCACCATCCCTCAGTCTATCCCCAGAACTGTGCCAATTTCCCCCAATCCGGAACACCTTGAATGAAGGGAGGCTGGGTCCACTTGAGGGAGGTTTCTCAGACTCTGCCAGATGTTTATACTATTAATCTTTCTTTCAGCTTTTTTTCCAGGGTGACTGCATTAAGGGAAAGGAAATAACCATACTTTGGGGGTATTATAAGATAGTGGCTCCGTACTGACACTAATTTTAGGAGACTAAAAATGTTATTGTGATCCACCAGTCAGAGTATAGACTTATGGAGGTCATGTGATCAGTTTAGTTTAGTTTTTATTTTTTGCATTTTTTAAATTTATTTTTGAGAGACAGAGAGAGACAGAGTGTGAACAGGAGAGGAGCAGAGAGAGAAAGAGACACAGAATCTGAAGCAGGCTCCAGGCTCTGAGCTAGTGGTCAGTACAGCACCCAATGTGGAACTGGTCAGCACAGAGCCCGATGTGGGACTGGCATCCACGAACCGAGAGATCATGACCTCAGCCAAAGTCGGACTCTCAATTGACTGAGCCACACAGGTGCTCCATGATCAATTTAGTTTTAACTCAAGTCTATTTCACTTGGTCCAGTAGGTCCTCAGAACCATCTTGTGGTTATTTCCCCAGTTCCAGAATGCCTTATTGGAAGAGACAGACTCAGTAATTGGCAGAATCACTATTGTGGTTCTATAACCTGTGAGGAGAGGGCTATTAAGATAATAAAAAACAAGTATAAGCTGCTAGAACTTGTCTCCACGTAGGACAAATAAAAGCAAATAATAAACCAAAAGCAATACTGCATTTCTATAGAAATTCAGAGATTAGTGCCACCAGCAAGGACTTAAAGGATGCAGGAATTTTAATTCTCACCACATCCTCATTCAACTCACCTATGTGACCCAGGCCGAAAACAAATAGATCTTGGAGAGTGAACTTAACCAGGTGGTGACTCCAACTGCAACAGCTGTGCCAGGTGTGTTTTTACTGCTTGAGCAATTAACACAACCCTTGGTACTTGATATAGAGTTATTGTTTCTGACAAATGTTTTTCTTTCTCTTCCAAACCTGTTAATATAGACCACCAGAAGTAGTTTGCTTTCAGCTGTCAAAACTAGAAACACACTTTCACTGTCTTTTGTCAGGTATTAACTCTTTAGCCTTTTGCCATAATTTAGTCAGCAGGAATCTTGATCAACTTTCTCCTCCACAAGATACCCCACTTGTCCATTACGTTAATGACATTATGATTATTCGACCTATCGACCAAAAATCCACAAGTTCTCTTGATTTAATTAGTAAGATATTTGCATATCAGAGGTTGAGGGATAAATCTGACAAAATTCAGCAGTCCTCTATCTCAGTAAAATTTCTATGGGCTCCATGAGCACCAATTCTGTCCCCTTGATCTAGCCGAGCATATGTAGCCTAACTATCAAAGGATGCCCTTTGAAATATTCAAAACAAGGTTTTTGTGACATTACTACCACCTCTGAGTTCCAAGCCCTCACTATTTCTAGTGCAATCATCTGGAAAACTAGCATTTGCCAATATCTTCTGGAGGTAGTGTTGTAGAGGGGTTAGAAATCCTTTTCTTGGGCTTTTTTACTTTGAACTAGTTGTTTGAATTTTAAGTGTCACAATTTCTACATTTTAACAATCAAAATAATATGGGGCGCCTGGGTGGTTCAATTGGTTGAGCTTCGGCTTAGGTCATGATTTCACAGTTGGTGGGTTTGAGCCCCATGTTAGGCTCTGTACTGACAGCTCAGATCCTGGAGCCTGTCTTCAGATTCTGTGTCTCTTTCTCTCTCTCTCTCTCTCTCTCTCTCTCTCTCTCTCTCTCTCTCTCTCTCTCTCTCTCTCTCTCTCTCTCTCTCTCTCTCTCTCTCTCTCTCTCTCTCTTTCTCTCTCTAACCCTCCCCTGCTCACAGTGTCTCTCTCTGTCTCTCAAAACTAAAAACATAATGAAATAATGAAAAAAAAAAGTACCAACCACTAAAGTTGTTGGGCAGATGAAATGAGAAACTGTATATGTAGCTCCTCATGAGTTTTCGTGTGTAACAAATGTTTATGCTGGTCTTTTTCTCATTACATAACATACTAGAAATGAACATAGCTCTCCTAAACAAAGTGAAGCCAAGAAACTTTCTCCCATGAACTTGTATGTATAAAAGTGATATTACTATTAAGGAAATCTAGATTTTATCCATCTTTAGCAGTCACAGCACTCTACTCATTCACATTGGATTTTACAAATGCTAAGAAATTTTTTTTTTGCACGCCAGTGAGGTCAACCTATGTTTCCATGCAGTAACTTGCATCTCTATTTTTTCCATTTAAAAATGTTAAAGTAATTCATGCATATGACCAAAAACAATCCAAATCAAACATATAATGGAATTTGATGCTTTCCTATTGAGATGATTTTCTGTCCCTAAATCCCAATTTCCTATTCTCTTCCATAAAAGTGACACCATGACCAATTTGTTGACATTCTTCCAGAGACAGATGCTAGATTCTCTATCTCTCTTTCTCTCCCTTTTTTACTTTTCCTACATTATTAGTTCAATGATATTCACATTAATCTGCACTTTTATTTTATTATATATATAAGGACATTGATACATAAAAGTTCATTTTATTCTTTTTAATATCTGCATGATACAATATTATAAAATATCATTTATTTTTCTTTGCAATTTTTTGCTGCTATAATTGTTTAAATTAATATTTATACATATGTTTTCACACACATGTACGTGTACATAACTTCTTAGAACTACCAATGTAGATTATAAATCTTATACTTTTTTCCAAAATGGGTTATAAGGATTTTTATTCTCATTATTAAAAGTTTAAGCATATGAAGGGGCACATAGGTGGCTCAGTCTGTTAAGCATCCAACTCTTGGTTTGGGCTTAGGTCATTATCTCAGAGTTAATGAATTTGAGCCCCACATGGGCTTTGCACTGACAGGACAGAGCCTGCTTGAAATTCTGTGTGTCCCTCTCTCTCTACCCCTCCCCTGCTCACTCACTCTCTCTCTCTCTCTCAAAAATGAATACACAAACTTTTTAAAAAGTTTAAAGAGGGGCATCTAGGTGGCTCAGTCAGGTAAGCATCTGACTTTGGCTCAGGTCATGATCTCACAATTTGTGAGTTTGAGCCCTGTGTCAGGCTCTGTGCTGACAGCTCAGAGCCTGGAGCCTGCTTCGAATTCTCATTATCTCTCTCTCTCTCTGTCTCTCTCTCTCTCTCTGTCTCTCTCTCTCTCTCTCTCTCTCTCTCTCTTTCAAAAATAAATAAACTGAAAAAAGATTTTTTAAGTTTAAGAGCATGGAATTCCCCGCACTCTCATCATTATAATAAACAATTAATTTTTTGAACAATTAAGTAGATGAAAATGGAATCTCAGTAAATGAATCCAGTAAAGCCTAAAGATACAAAATCAACATATAGAAATCTGTTGCATTTCTATATACTAATAATGACACAGCAAAAAATAAATTTAAAAAATAGTCTCATTTCCAATTGCACCAAAACCCATAATTGCACCAAAAACCATAAGATACCTAGGAATAAACCTAACCAAACATGTAAACTATCTGCACCATGAAAACTATAAAACATTGATTTTTTTTTAAATGAAGAGGATACAACGAAATGGAAAATCCTTCCATTCTCATGGATTGGAAGAATAAATATTGTTAAAAATCTAGGCTAAAATGAACAAATCAAGAGATTATAGATGCTGGCAAGGATGTGGAGAAACGGGCACCCTCCTACACTGTTGGTGGCAATGTAAACTGGTGCAGCCACTCTGGAAAACAGTGTGGAGGTTCCTC
>NC_043702.1:107687295-107712860 GCF_006229205.1 Suricata suricatta
CGGGCACCCTCCTACACTGTTGGTGGCAATGTAAACTGGTGCAGCCACTCTGGAAAACAGTGTGGAGGTTCCTCAAAAAACTGTCCATAGAACTCCCCTATGACCCAACAATAGCACTACTAGGGATCTACCCAAGGGATACAGAAGTGCTGATGCATAGGGGCACATGTGCCCCAATGTTCATAGCAGCACTGTCAACAATAGCCAAATCATGGAAAGAGCCTAAATGTCCATCACCTGATGAATGGGTCAAGAAGATGTGATATATATATACACAATGGAGTATTACATGGCAATGAGAAAGAATGAAATATGGCCATTTGTAGCAAGGTGGATGGACCTCGAGTGTGTCATGCTAAGCGAAATAAGTCAGGCAGAGAAGGACAGATACCATATGTTTGCACTCATAAGTCTAACAGGAGAAACCTAATGGAGGACCAGGGGGAAGAGAGTTAGGGATAGAGAGGGATGCAAAATCTGAGAGACTATTGAATACCAAAAATGAACAGAGGGTTGTAAAGGGAGGGGGAGGGAGAAGGGAGGTGTTGGTAATGGAGGAGGGCACTTGTGGGGAAGAGCACTGGGTGTTATATGGAAATCAATTTGACAATAAACTATTTTTTAAAAAGTAAAAAATAAAAAAATAAAAATAAAAAACAGAAAAAAAGTCTATACTATCAAGGCAATCTACACATTTAATGCAATCTTTATCAAAATACCAGCAGCATTTTTCACAGAACTAGAACAATCCTAAAGCTTGTACAGAACCACAAAAGATTAGTAATTACACAAATATATATACATATATAATTAGAAAAGAAGAGAGGAAAATAAAGCAAGCAAGCAAGAGAGAGAGAGAGAGAGAGAGAGAGAGAGAGAGAGAGAGAGAGTCTAATTATTTTACTGGTGTATTCTAACAAACATTTAAAAAATTAACACCAATTTTTTTCAAACTCTTCCAAAGGAAGGAGAAAACATTCCTAAATTCATTTCACAAGGCCAGCATTATACTGATACTAAAAACATATAAAGAAAAAGCAGGAAAAGAAAGCTATAGGCCAATATTCTTGATGACTATAAATGCAAAAATTCTCAACAAATACCAGCAAATTGAATTTGACAGCATATTAAAACAATTAAACCCCATGATCCAGTGGGATTCATCCTTGGGATGCAGAAATGGTTCAACATTTACAAAGCAATAAATGTGATATACCACATTAATAAAATGAAAGATAAAAATTATATAGGAGTACCTGGGTCGCTTGGGGTGCCTGGGTGACTCAGTTGGTCAAGCATCTGACTTCAGCTCAGGTCATAATCTCATGGCTTGTGAGTTCAAGCCCTGCTTTGGGCTCTGTGCTGACAGTACAGAGCCTGGAGTCTGCTTCAGATTCTGTGCTTCTCCCTCTCTCTGCCCCTCCCATGATCATGTTTTGTCTCTGTCTCTCAATGATAAATAGACATAATTTTTTTTAATTACATAATATTCTTCATAGATGCAGAAAATGCATTTAACAAATTCAACATCCTTTTATTTTTTTTTTACTTTTTTACCATTTATTTTTGAGAGACAGAGAGAGACAAAGCATGAGCCAGGGAGAAGCAGAAAGAGAGGCAGACACAGAATCCAAAGTAGGAAGCAGGCTCCAGGCTCCAAGCTGTCAGCACAGAGCCAGACGTGGTGCTGGAAATCAGGAACCAGGAGATCATGACCCAAGCTGAAGTCTGATGCTTAACCAACTGAGCCACCCAGGCACCCGTCAACATCCTTCTACTATAAAATTCTCAAGAAATTGTATATAAAAGGAATGTACTTCAATATAATGAAAGCCATGTATAACCCCACACCTAACATTATATTCCTAATGAGAATTTGAAAATTGTCCTCTGAGATCAGAAACAAGGTAATATACTCACTCTCATGACTACTATTCAACATAGTATTGGAAGTTCTAGCCACAGCAATCAAGGAAGAAAAGACATAAAAACTTTTTAAACACTAAAGGAAAAAGTAAAATTATATCTGCTGATGATATGATCTTATATCTAGAAAAACCCAACGCCTTCACTAAAAGCAAAATAAAGAAAACACTGTTGGAGGTGGCAGTTCAAGATGTCAGTGAAGGAAGTCCCTGAACTCATCTACTTCACGGACACACCAAATCTGCAATTACATATAAAGCAATCCTCTGAAAAAGGCCTGAAAACTAGCTGAATTTCTTAACTCCTGAGCTCTTCCAAATTAGCTCACCTTTAGTGTATTAATCTACACGTGGAAGGGGTCTCACAAACACAGAGTATATTCCCGAAAAATAAGGGGGTTCAAGCCCCACACCAGGCCCCTCAACCTTGGGGCCAGCACTGGAGAGATGAACTCCCCAAAAGTCTGGCTTGGTAACTAATAGAGCTTATGCCAGAGACACAAAAATGTTAGGAAACTGACTCCTCTCTAAAAAGCTCATGCATCAAGTCACCCCAAGAGTCAGCTCAAAAGCAGCAGGTGAGAAACTGCTTAAACCACATGCAAAAAAGATTTATTTGGTTAAAGTTAAAGCATCTGCCAGAGGGGATGGAGTCTATTGGAACTCTCTCTGGAAATGGAAGAACTGACAGGGTCCATTTTTTGCACTCTCCCTCTACCTTGCTTGTGTTGTCTTGACTGTGTCCAAGTCTAGTTCCCCTACAGCCCCACCCCACCAAATCTGGCTGACAAATGTTATGCAGCTCAGCACTACCTTACAGCTCCATCGTGATCCAAAGCACCCCATGGCCCCACAAAATGTAGTAGGTCCATGTAGTCCACACAAGACGTATCCATCCTTTAAACATCTGGCACTGGTGACCAGAGGAGCTTGTGTTTCTGGGCCCCATTGGTCTATGACAATTGGAGAAAGTGTTCTTGAAAGGCTACCACCCCAAGACATTGCAGAAACAGCAAACTGAAAAACAACTCGTCTTTTTTCCCCTAGATTTTTATTTATTTATTTATTATTGAAGTATAATTAACATACAGTGTAATGTTCATTTCAGTTATACAATATAATGATTCAAGAATTCTATGCATTACCCAGTGCTCATTATGATAACAGTACTCTTAATTCCCTCGATTTAATCCATTCCCCCATTCACCTCCCCTTTAGCATCCACAAGTTCTCTGTATTTAAGAGACTGGTTTTTAGTTAGTTCTTCTTTTTTTCTTTTCTTATTCATTTCTTTTGCTTCTTAAATTTCATATATGACTGGAATTATATGATATCTGTCTCAGTCTGACTTATTTTACTTAGCATTTTACCTTCTATGTCCATCAAATTTGTTGTGAATGCCAAGATTTCATTCATTTTTACATTGAGTAATATTCTATTGTCTCTCTCTATACCACATCTTTAGGCATTTATCTATTGGTGACGACTTGTGTTGCTTCCATATCTTGGTTACTGTAAACAATGCTGCAATAAACATAGTAATGCATGTATCTGTTGAATTAGCGTTTTCATATTTTGTGGGTAAATACTCAGCAGTGGAATGACTGAATCACATGGTAATCCTATACTTAATTTTTGTGGAACCTCTATACTGTTTTTTGTGGTGGCTGTACCAGTTTGCCTTCCCACCAATAGTTCATGAAGATTCTTTTTTCTCCTCATCCTTGCCAAGATTTATTTCTTGCTTTTATGATTATAGTCATTCTGACTAGTGTGAGATAATATCTTAGTGTGGTTTGTTTGCATTTTTTAATGAGGAATGATGTTGAGCATCTTCTCATATGCCTGTCAGCCATGTGTATGTTGTCTTTTGAAAAAGTCCTTTGCTTTTTTTTAGTGTTGAGTTTCATAAGCTTTTGATATATTTTGGATATAAACTTCTTACTATCGATAGAACTCCCCTATGACCCAGCAATAACACTGCTAGGGATTTACCCAAGGGATAAAGAAGTGCTGATGCATAGGAACACATGTACCCCAATGTTCATAGCAGCACTGTCTACAATAGCCAAATCATGGAAAGAGCCTAAATGTCCATCAACTGATGAATGGATCAAGAAGATGTGGTATATATATACAACGGAGTACTATATGGCAATGAGAAAGAATGACATATGGCCATTTGTAGGAAAGTGGATGGACCTTGAGGGTGTCATGCTAAGCAAAGTAAGTCAGGCAGAGAAGGATAGATGCCATATGTTTGCATTCATAGGTCTTACAGGAGAGACCTGGCAGGGGACCATGGGGAGAGGAAGGGGGAAAGAGAGCGGGGGAGAGTGAGGGACACAGATCAAGGGAGACTACTGAATACTGAAGATGAACCATGGGCTGAAAGGGGAGGGGGAGGGAGGGAGGGGATGATGGTCATGGTGGGGGGCACTTGTGGGGAGAAGCCCGGGGTGTTATACGGAAACCAATTTGACAATAAACTATTATGAAAAAAAAGAAAATATCTTCTCCCATTCAATAAGTTGTATTTTTGTTTTGTTTCTGGTTTCCTTCACTATGCAAAAGCATTTTATTATGGTGTATTGTCAGTTTAATTTTTGCTTTTATTTCTCTCACCTGAGAAGACATATCTAGAAAACGTTGCTGTGGCTGATATCAAAGAGATTACTGCTACTGCCTTTGTTTTCTCCTTAGGTTTTTATGATTTCAAGTCTAAAATTTAAGTCTTTAATTCATGTCAGGTTTCTGTGCATGTTTTAAGAAAGTGATCATTTTATTATTTTGCATATAGCTACCCAGTTTTCCCAACACCATTTGTGGAAGAGATATTTTTCCTCATTGTATATTCTTTCCTCCTTTGTCATATACATATTGATCATATAAGCATAGGTTTATTCCTGGGTTCTTTATTGTCTTCTATTGATATATGTGTCTATGCCTGTGCTAGTACTATACTATTTTAATCACTAGAGCTTTGTAATATATCCTTAAATCTGGAATTGTAATATTTTCAGCTTTGTTCTTTTTTCCTCAAGATTGTTTGGTTATTAAAGGCCTTTTTAATACGATCAAAATTCAGAGAGTAGTTAAATGAATTTAATATAATAATAAAAAGATAAATCAATACAGTGCCTACAATACACTTCAGATGTAAGGATACAGATAAACTGAAAGTAAAGGGATGAAAAAGTTGTTTCATGTAAGTGAAAATGAAAAGAGATCTGGTATAGCTATACTCATATCAGATAAAATAGTCTTTAAAACAAAAACTAAATAAAAGACAAAGATGAGCATTGCATAATGTTAAGGAGTCAATCCAGCAAGAATATATAAAATTTGTAAATATATATGCACCCAACATAGGAGAACCTAAATATATAAATCAAATATTAACAAAACTAAAGAGGGAAATTGACAGCAATATAATATTAGTGGGAGACTTATCCCCACTTACATCAATGGATAGTTTATTTAAACAGAAAATAAAAGGAAGCATAGCCTTAAAGAACACATTAGAACAGATGACTTGATAGGTAAATGCAAAATATTCTATCTAAAAGCAGAATACACATTATTTTCAAGTGAACATTGGACAGACCATATATTAAGCCATAAAACAAGATTCAATAAATTTAAGAATATTGAAATCATATCCAACACTTTTTCAGACCACAATGATATGAAACTGTAAACAGTCTCAGGCAGAAAACTGGAAAAAATCACAAATATGTGTAGGTTAAACAACATGCTACAGCATAAACAAAAGATCAACAAAGAAATTGATGGAAAAATATGAAAACCTTGAAACAAATGAAAATAAGAGTATAATATTCCAAAATCTATGGAGTGCACCAAAAGTACTTCTAAGAAGAAAGTTTATTAGTGATACATGAAAACCACAAGACAACAAGAAAATCTCAAACAATCTAACTGCACACCAAAGGACCTAGGAAAAAAAGAACTATTGGGACCTTATAAAGGTAAAAATCACCTGCACAGTGAAAGAAACTATAACACACTGATAGAATGGGAGAAGGTATTTGCAAATGCCATATTGATAAAGAGTTAGTATACAAAATCTGTAAGGACATATCAAGCTCAACACCTAAAGTACAAGTAATCCAATTAAGAAATGGACAGAAGACAAGAATAGACACTTTTCCAAAGAAAACATCCAGATGACTAACAGACATATGAAAAGATGTTCAATATCACTCACCATCAGGGAAATACAAATCAAAACCACAATGATATACCACCTCACATCTGTTAGAATGACTAAAATGAACAACTCAGGAAACAACAGATGTTGGTGAGGATGCAGAGAAAGGGAAACACTTTTTTTTTAATAGTTTACTGTCAAATTGGTTTCCATATAACACCCAGGGCTTCTCCCCACAAGTGCCCCCCCACCATGACCATCACACCCTCCCTCCCTCCCTCCCCCTCCCCTTTCAGCCCATGGTTCATCTTCAGTATTCAGTAGTCTCCCTTGATCTGTGTCCCTCACTCTTCTCTGCTCTCTTTCCCCCTTCCTCTCCCCATGGTCCCCTGCCAGGTCTCTCCTGTAAGACCTATGAATGCAAACATATGGCATCTATCCTTCTCTGCCTGACTTACTTTGCTTAGCATGACACCCTCAACGTCCATCCACTTTCCTACAAATGGCCATATGTCATTCTTTCTCATTGCCATATAGTACTCCGTTGTATATATATACCACATCTTCTTGATCCATTCATCAATTGATGGACATTTAGGCTCTTTCCATGATTTGGCTATTGTAGACAGTGCTGCTATGAACATTGGGGTACATGTGGAAGCACTTTTGAACTGCTGGTAGGAATGCAAATTTGTGCAGCCAATCTGGAAAACAGTATGGAAGTTCTTCAAAAAGTTAAAATAAAACTACCCTATGATTCAGCAATTACACTACTGGCTGTTTATTCAAAGGATATAAAAATGCTGATTTGAAAGCACACATGCATCCCAATGTTTATAGCAGTGTTATCAATAATAGCCAGATTATGGAAACAGTCCAAATGTTCATTGGCTGTAAGTTGATAGAGAAGATGTGATATGTATGTATGTATGTACACACATACACATATATATAATGGAATATTTCTCTGTGATCTAAAATAATCAAATATTTCCATTTGCAACAATGTGGATGGAACTGGAATGTACTATGGTAAGAGAAATAAGTATGTCAGAGAAAGATAAATATCATACGATTTCACTCATACATGGAATTTAAGAAACAAAGCAGATGAACATAGAAGAAGGGAAGGAAAAATAAAATAAAAACAGAGAAGCAGGCAAACCATAAGAGACTTCTTTTTAATGTTTATATATTTTTGAGAGAGAGACAAAGCATGAGTGGGGGAGGAGCAAGGAGAGAGGGAAACACAGAATCTGAGGCAGGTTCCAGGCTCCAAGCTGTCAGACAGAAATTGATGCAGGGCTTGAACGCAGGAACCATGAGATCATGACCTGAGCTGAAGTGAGATTGTTAAAACATCTATACTATCCAAAGCAATCTTTAGATTCAATGCCATCCTTATCAAAATTCCAATGACATTTCTCAAAGAAATATAACAATTTATCCTATAATTCAGTGGAACCACAAAAGATCCCAAATAATGGAAGCAATAATGACAAAGAAAGACATAGCTGGAGACATCACACTCCCTCATTTCAAACTATATTTTAAAGCTACAGTAATCCAAACAGTGTGGTATTGTCATAAAAAGTAGACACATAAATCAATGGGTTAGAGCAGAGAGCCCAGAAATAAACCCACACATATATGTTCAATTAATATACAACAAAGAATGCAAGAATATTCAATGGGGAAAGGACAATCTCATTCACAAATGGTGTTGGGAAAACTGGACAGTCGCATACAAAATAATACAAAAAGACTACTATCTTACACAATACGCAAAAATTAACTCAAAATTAATATAGCAACAGAAATTATAAAACTCCTAGAAGGTGGTAAGCTCTTTGACATTGTTTTTGATAATTTTTTTAGATCTGACTCCAAAGATAATGGCAACAAAAGCAAAAATAAACAAGTGGGACTACATCAAACTAAAGATTTCTGCACAGCAAAGGAAACCATCAACAAAATAAAAAATATTTGTAAATGGTATACCTGTAAGAGGTAATATCCAAAATATATAAAGAACTTATACAACTCAATAACCAGACATCAAACCTGATTAGACATTTTTTCCAAAGAAAACATACAGATGACCAACAGGCAAATGAAAAGATGCTCAACATTAGTAATCATCAGGGAAATGCAAATCAAACCTGCAATGAGATATTACGTCACACCCGTCAGAATGACTATGATTGAAGACATACAATATAACAAGTGTTGGTGATAGTGTGAATAAAGAGGTACCCTCATTCGCTTGTTGTTAGGAATGCAAACTGGTGCAGCCACCAGGGAAATGAAAAATAGAACTACCATATTATCTAGCAATCCCATTCCTGGATATTTTTCTGAAGAAAATGAAAATACTAATTTGAAAAGATATATGAACCCCTATATTTATTGCAGCATTATCCACAATTGTGAAGATATAAAAACAACTAGTTTCCATCAAAGGATGAATGGATAAAGAAGATGTGATATATCTATAGACAATGGAATGCTACCCAGCCATAAAAAATAATAAAAGTTTTCCTTTTGTGACAGCATGGATGAACCTTGAGTGCATTATGCTAATTGACATAAGTCAGACAGAGACACAAATTCTGTATAATTATATATGTGTGTGTGTAATCTAAAAAACAAGACAAACAAAACTGAATTCATAGATGCAGAGAACAGATTAGAGCTTGAGGCAGGAAAGGGAGTTTATGGGAATGGACAAGATGGGAAATGGGGGTCAAAAGTACAAACATCTAGTCATAAAATAAATCATGAAGATTTAATGTATAGCATGGTGATTATAGGCAATATTGTTGTAGTGTATATTATGTGACTTCATGTAGCAGTAGGGAGAAACTAAGTTTATGGTTATCATTTCACCATTCATACAAATATCAAATCACTGAGGCGACTGGGTGGCTCAGTCAGTTAAGCATCTGACTTTGACTCAGGTCCTGATCTCGCAGCTTGTGAGTTCAAGTCTTATGCTGGACTCTATGCTGACAGCTCAGTGCCTGGAGCCTGCTTCAGATTCTGTGTCTCCCTCTCTCTCTCTGCCCCTCCCCTGCTCATTCTCTCTCTCTCTCTCTCTCTCTCTCTCTCTCTCTCTCTCTCTCAAAAATAAATAAAAAATTAAAAATTATATCAAATCACTATATTGTATAGCTGAAACTAATATTATGTTGTATGTCAATTATACCTCAATAAATTAAATACATGAATACATTTCTACACAAATTTAAAACAACTTTAGGACTAATAAATTCAGTAAAGTTGCAGGATGTAAAACCAACATTTAAAAAACAATTATGAAGGCTTAAAAAAAATGAACAACATTATTTACAACAGCCAAGATATGAAAGCAACCCAAGAATCCATAATGAATGAGTGGATAAAGAAGATGTGTCATGTGTGCGTGCACACACACACACACACACACACACACAGAGGAATATTACTCAGCCATAAAAAGAATAAGATCATGTCATGTGTGAAAACATGGATGGACCTACAGGGTGTTATGCTCAGTGAAATAAGTCATACACAGAAATACAAATACCATATGGTTTCACTTATAGTGGAATCTGAAGACCAAAACAAGTGAACTAACAACAACAACAAAAAAAACTTAGGCACAGAGAATAAACTGATGATCACTGCGTATGTGGGGGAGGGGTGTGAAATAGAGATTAAGAGGCACAAACTTCTAGTTTGAAAATAAATAAGTCACAGAGATAAAAAGTACAGCAGAAGAAATACAGTCAATAATAGTGTAATGATGTTGTATGGTGACAGATGGTGACCATGCTTCTTGTGATGAACACTAGATACAGATACAGAATTGTTAAATGCATACCAGAATTGTCAAATGTATACCTGAGGCTAATATAACCTTCTATGTTAATTGTGCTTCAATAAAAAATTTAGAAAATGAAAAATAAAATAAAATAAAATAAAATAAAAAACAATTATGTTCCTACACGCTAACAATGAACTGTTTGAAAAAAAAAATAAAGAGAACAATCCATTTACAATGACATCAAAAAAGTAAAATACCTAGGAATACATTTAACTAAGGAGGTAAAAGTGGTGTACAATGAAAATATTAAGACAATTCACAAAAGGAACCTCCAAGTAAATAACTCAAAAAATATAGTAAACCATTGTTCACTGTCAAATATCTATTTATCCAAAAGAAAATTTAATGCATAGAAGATGGAAAAAAGATGACATATAAGAACAAATAACAAAATGGCTATACCTTAATAACCAATCAGTAATAACTTCAAATGTATATGGATTAGACACACTAAGAAAAAGAGATTTACAGAAACCCTGGCTTAATTATATATCTAGAGCAACATAATTTAGACTAAGAGAAGTCAAATGGATTGAAAGTGAGAGAATGAAAAGTGATATGCCATGCAACAAGAGAGATGGAGTGGCTAATACCAGAAAAACATACTTTATACATAAATGTTACTAGGGACAAAGAAAGACATTCTCTAATGATAAAATGTGAATTCATCAAGAATACACAACAATCATAAATACATATGAACCTAAAAACAAATCTCTAAAACACATCATAACTAAACAGATAGGTTGATTGATAAACAAATGAGAGATAGATAAAGGACGGATGAGAGACAGACAGACACATACATACATACATAGATGATAGATAGATAGATAGATAGATAGATGGTATATAGATAATAGATACAAAATTTAAGGGATAAATACATAGTTTAGCAATTATATGATCTCTTATGCATATGATGATCAAGAAAATAAGACTGGAATTGTACCCTACACCCATTAGACCTAGCACACATCTATAGAACACTACAACCAACAGGAACAGAATACACACAAGTTCATATGAAACATCCTCAGGATAGACCAAATGTTAGGATATAAAACAAGTTCCAATCAGTTTGAAATAATTGAAAACATGTGAAATATAACCTCTGACCACCATGAACTGAAACTAGAAATCCACACAAGAAGGGTATTTGTGAAAATTAAATAACACACATTTAAATTAAAAAATGAACACAGAAGAACACACTAGGGAAATTAGGAAACACTTTGAGATGAATGAAAACAAAAATACAGCATACAAAATACTACAAATAAAGCAATGCTTTCAGTCATAATGCCTATAATTAAAAAAATAAGAAAGACCTTCAAAATATAATCTAATCATGCACCTTAATAAACTAGAAAAAGAAATACAAACTGAAGCCAAAACAAGAAGAAAGGAGAAGATTAAGAGAAATACCTAATAACATTTAGAATGAAAAAAATAAAATACAATAAAGGAAAATAGAGAAAATCTATGTCAGTTAATGGAAATTATCAATCAAGTTGACAAAGCTTTAGCTAGACTGAGCAAGAAAAAAAAAACCACTCAATTTCCTAATACCAAGAAAGAAGAGGTATTACTCTCAACCTGACAGAAATTTAAAAATTATGAGACTAGTGTAAATAACTGCATGCTAAAAACTTAAATGATCTTGATGGGATGGACACTTTCCAAGAAAGAAATAAGCTTCCAAAACTAACTCAATAAGAAATCTAAATTCTGGATAGAACTCCAAGTTAAAAAGTAAAAATAATAATTTCAAAACTTTCCACAAAGGAAAGTCCCAGCCCAGATGGCCTCACTAATGAATTCTCCCAAACACTAAAATAAGAGCTAACACCAATCTTTTAAAAACAGAATGGGGGGGGGGGGCACCTGGGTGGCTCAGTCAGTTGAGTGCCCGACTTCGGCTCAGGTCATGATCTTATGGGTTCATAGGTTCAAGCCCCACGTCAGGCTCTGTGCTGACAGCTCAGGGCCTTAAACCTGTATCAGATTCTGTGTCTCCCTCTCTCTGATTCTCCCCTGCTCACATTGTCTCTCTCTGTCTCTCAAAAATAAATTTAAAAAAAACAGAATAGGAAGGAATATTTCCCAATACATTGTATGAAGCCAAAATATGTTGAGATTAAACCAAGACAAAGAAACTGCCACAAAAAAATATATAGGTGCACAAAAAAAAAAAAAGTCTTCAACAAAACTCTTAGAAACTGAATCCAGGAATATGTAAAGAGGATTATAAACCTGAATAAGTGAGATTTCTGTCAGGATGCAAAGTTGGTTTAATATTTGAAAAACAATTAGTGATATATTTTTCACACACACACACACAAACTATTAGAGACAATAATAAAAGAGTTTATTTTAGCAGAGTGACATGACAAAATGGATAAAACACAAATTTCTTTGCCCCCCATGAGAATATTCTTTAAAAAACAAGACAGGGGGCACATGGGTGGCTCAGTGGGTTAAGCATCTAACTCTTGATTTCAGCTCAGGTAATATCACTATTTGTGAGACTGAGCCCTGCATCAGGCTCAGGCTTTGTGCTGACAGCATGATGCGTGGAACATACTTGGGATTCTCTCTCTCTCTCTTTCTCTCTCTCTCTCTCTCTCTCTCTCCCTCTCTCTCCCTCTCTCTCTCTTTCTCAAAAATAAATAAACCTTAAAAAAAACAGAAACTGTCTGAACTAACTGTGTTTGTAGAAGATCTTGCAAACAAGTAAAAATTTAAAGCCCCCAAGGAAACACTCAATAAAAAAAGTCATTATCAAATGTCAGGAAAGAGTTGTGGTGGTTTGCTCACCCTCACCTCTCCACTCATACAGCATGCTGCCAGCCTAAGTCTTCAGTGGAAGCAACGTGGCTCTGTTATGCCAAAATTTCCAATATCACCCCAAAAGGAACCAGAGACTACCAAGGAGACCAAGTCATGCATGCAAAAACAAAGGGCTTTTTACGGGCTTAAGCTCGGGTTCACAGACTCCATCAACCCACTGGCCACATGGAGAGTGCCCCGAACATGGCTGCCTAGGGGCTTTTTTAGGAAGGGGGCATTACAAGAAATGACGACACAGGTACAGCAATCCATTCCCTACCCCCCATCAATACAGGCAGTAGTGGGAGCCAATACAACATTCAGAGCTTCAACCAATCACAGAGTGGACCCAGGACCCTCATGTAGGGCGTGACTAAGACCCTCTCATAGAGCGGGGCATGACTAGCCTCCATATTTAGGCCCACCCCTAGAAAGGTCAAAGGTGTTAGCTGGCCTCTCCTGATTGGGTGCCACAAGACTTGTCCCTCCTTCCCTGGGTAACGTGCGCCCTTCCATTGGCCAATGATATGGAGAAGCCGGCACCTTGGCCTTTAAGTACAGGGGAAGCCTGAGTCAGACCCGCTTCCTTACAGCTCCATATACCCCCTTTGACTGGAAAGAGAAAGCAGAGCACATCTTATTGTATACTTCTGTTCAAACCTGGGTGGGAGGTACTTGAAGGGTTGGTTTATTTTTCATTTATCCAGGAATGCAGATAGGAAAAGCAGCCAGCACTGTTTATTAAGCTATGGGAGAACTGCAAACCCACAGATGCAAAGGCGAGAGATTCCAGATCTGTTGGGGCCCCTCCAGCCAAAAAGCCTACAGAGGTGATTCCACTGTGACGGCAAAGCCTCCGGGGAGAGCATATGTAACCGCAAAGTCCCTAGACTTGTCTAGGAAGGCACTACCCTGGATAACGGTTGGCCCTCCCCCCATTTGAGGATCAGGACAAAAGAACGAAGGTCCTGGGAGACTGGGGCGCAGTGCTGTGTGGCCTTTGGGACCCTGCTTCCCCTGCTTGAAAATGTGTGCGCTTGACTGCTTGACCTAAGTAGGATCAGAGACTGGAGTTAGTTCTCCTATTATTCATGCCACTTGGTAATTGTGATTTCAGTAATTGGGCAGATTTTCTGATTGAAACTTCCCCCCCTAGTTAGAGGCACTTTACTCACAGACCATTGTTTGAACTTTTAAAGAAAAATAGCCTTGTCATAAGCTTCAGTTAATATTACACTATGTATGCAAAATAAGACTCCCACTGATGCATTTTTAGTGATAAATTATGTTTTTATCTTCTGTATTGTACTTCATTTCTGTCTTTAACTTTCTGTTCTCTCTTCCGTGAAAACAATGATCCTTTCTGAAACACGTGATTCCTAAGAAGTTACAAACAATGTAATCATTAAAAGAAAGATGTAATCACCTATGGTATATAAGACACTAAGTTTCACAGTAAAGTGTGGTCTCCTCCACCATTCATGTTGTCTGTGTTCTTTCTTATAGATATTTCGCCAACACCAACCCCCTACTCAGGGACCCTTAGACTCTAGTGCGTGGGCTGGTCCCCCGCACAGATCAAGACCTATAATAGAATATCTCAGGCCCAGAGGAAAGGCTAAGATAAAACCCATTGGTAATTTAGGATATCCAAAAGCAGCTACTTGTATGGAGTCACTTAGAAAGCCATCCACATTGCCTGCACACACAAGAAAAATGGATGTTTAGAAAAGCCCTGAGAAGACTTGGAGCTTTCACCTCAGGCTGATGTCTAGGCCCAGAGCAAGCCTAGCTAATTGATGAAGATTTGACCCAGCACAAATCCAGTCTGATTTGTCTCAACTTTCGGCTCCTAATGTTGGAAGAAATCTCTATAAAAACATTAGCTGGACATGAGCTGGGGGAACATAGATTTCATTGAGCACACATGAAAAGGAATAGTTTTTACAAAAATAGTTTGGAAAATTTTTTAATAAATGAACAACATTTTTTAAAAATTTGTCTAATCCTGGTGTTATGAACTAAATGTTTTTATCTTCCCTCCACTGCCCCAAATTCATTCTGAAGGTGATATTCAGATATGAGATCTTTGGGATGTAATTAGCATCATTATAGTGGGGCACTGGTGAGGACATCAATGGCCTTATTCAAAAATGAAGAGAGATATCTCTCCACTCCACACACCAAGTAAAGGCCATGTGAGATCACAGTGAGAAGGAGCCACCTGCAACCCTTGCAAAGAGAGCTCTCAACAGACCCCACCCTACTAGCATCTTGATCTTAGACTTCCCAGACTCAAACACTGTGAAAAATAAATTCCTTTTGTTTAAGGCTCCCAGTCTACAGTGCTGATATGACAGCTTGAGTTGACTAAGATACCTGAGAAGGAGAGACTCTGATTTCCAGAGCCACCACATTATAATAGCCAAATGTCCAATTTTCAACAAAAATCACAAAGGATACAAACAACAACAAAACAGGAAAAGATGGCTCATTCAATGAAATAAATTAACAGAAACTGTCCCAGAGATATTGGACTTACTAGACAAAGACTCTAAACGGAAACACAAAGTATTTCCTCTGTTTTTTAGATTTTTTTCTAAAATGCATGTGCTGTCGATGTGAAAATTCTCAATAAAATAGTAGGAAATTGAATCCAACAGTACATTAAAAGAATCATTCACCATGATCAAGTGGGATTTATTCCCAATGCAAGATGGTTCAGTATTTACAAATCAAATGTGATACATCACGTTACTAAAAGAAAGAATAAGAGCCACATGATCCTTCCAATACATGCAGAAAAAGCATTTGACAAAGCACAACAACATCCATTCATGATGAAAAAAGAAAACCTCAACAAAGTAGAGATAGAGTGTACATATCTCAACATCATAAAGGCTATCAGTTAATATCATCCACAATGGGGAAAAACAGAGAATCTTTCCTCTAATGTCAGGAACAAGATAAGGATGTCCACTCAACACTGTTACATAACATAGTATTGGACACCTTAGCCTTAGCCCACAAAAAGAAATAAAGGCATCTGAATTGGCAAGGAAGAAGTCAAACTTTCACTATTTGCAGATGACATGATACAGTATAGAAAACCCAAAATACTCCACCAAAAATCTACTAGAACTCATAAATGAATTCAGTAAAGTCACAAGATTCAAAATCAATATACAGAACACTGTTGCATTTTTGTACACCAATAATGAAGCAGCAGAAAGAATAGTCAAGGAATCAATCCCATTTACAATTGCACCAAAACCCATAAGATACGTAGGAATAAACCTAACCAACTAGGTAAGTGATCTGTACTCTGAAAATTCAGAACACTGATGATAAAAATTGAAGATGACCCAGAGAAATGGAAAAACTTTCCACCTCATGGATTGGAAGAACAAATACAGTTAAAATGTCTATACCACCCAAATCAATCTACACATTTAATTCAATCCTTATCAAAATACCAACAGTATTTTTCACAGAGCTAGAACAAACAATTCTTAAATTTATATAGAACTACAGAAGACCCTAAATAGTTAAAATAATCTTGAAAAAGAAAAGCAAAGGTGGAAGTTTCACAATTCTGAACTTCAAGCTATATTACAAAGCTGTAGCAATCAAGAAACTGTGGCACTGGCACAAAAACAAACACATAGATCAATGGAACAGAACAAAGAACTCAGAAATGAACCCACAAATATGGGCAATTAATATTTGACAAAGCAGGAAAGTATATCCAATGGAAAAAAAAAATCTTTTCAACAAATGGTGTTGGGAAAACTGGACAACAACATGCAAAAGAATGAAACTGGACCACTTTCTTATACCAGCCACAAAAATAGATTCAAAAATCAATGAAAACATAAATGTGAAACATGAAACAATTAAAATCCTAGGAAATAACACAGGCAGTAACCTCTTTGACTTTGGCCATAGCAATTTCCTACTAGATGTGTCTCCTGAGGCAAGAGAAACAAAAGGATAAATAAACTATTGGGACTTCATCAGAATAAAAAGTTTCTAGGAGTGACTGGGTAGCTCAATTAGTTGAGAGTCCAACTCTTGATTTTCACTCTTGTCCTGATCCCAGGGTCATGGAATTGAACCCCACATAGGGCACCATGCTTAGCACAGAGCCTGCTTAAGATTCTCTCCCTCCACCCCTCCCCCTGATTCCCTCTCTCTCTCAAATAAAATTTAAATAAATAATAAAAATAATAAAAGGCTTCTGCACAGTAAAGACAATTAACATGTAAAAGGCATCCTATAAAATGGGAGAAGATATTTGCAAATTACACATATAACAAAGAGTTAGTATCAAAAATATATAAAGAACCAATAAAACTCTACACCGTAAAGCAAATAATCCAGGTAAGAATTGGACAGAAGACATAAATGAACATTTTTCCAAAGAAGGCACACAGATGGTCAATAGACACATGAAAAAATGCTCAACATCACTCATCATCAGGGAAATACAAATAAAAACTACAATGAGATATCACCTCATATCAGTCAGAATAGATAAAATAACAACACAAGAAAACTGCAGTGTTGGTGAAGATGTGGAGAAAGGGGAATCCTCTTGCACTGTTGGGGATGCAAACTAGAGCAGACACTCTGAAAAGCAGTATGGAGTTTCCTCAAAAAGTTAAAAATAGAACTACCCTATGATCCAGCAACTGCACTACTAGATATTCTTTTTTTTATGTTTTATTTATTTTTGAGAGAGAGCAAGCGAGCAAGGGAGGGACAGAGAGAGAGAGAGAGAGAGAGAGAGAGAGAGAGAGAGAGAGAGAGACTAACAGAGGATCCCAAACAGACTCTGCATACAGAGCAGAGAATCCAATGTGGGGCTCGAACTCACAAATTGTGAGATCATGGCCCGAGCGGAAGTCAGACACTCAACCGACACTCAGGCATCCCTACAATACTAGATATTTACCTAAAAGATACAAAAATACTTATTTGAAGTGACACACGCATCCCTGTTTATAGAGGTGTTACCAACAAGAGCCAAATTATGTAAAGAGCCCAAATGGCCATCAACTGAGGAGTGGATAAAGACGTGGTATATGTGTTTGTGAGTGTGTGTGTGTATGTGTGTGTGTGTGTAATATGGACTATTACTTGGAGATCAAAAATAATGAAATCTTGCCAATTGCAATGACATGGATGGAGCTAGAGAGTGTTATGCTAAACGAAATTAAGTCAGTCAGAGAAAGGCAAATACCATATGATTTCATGTGGAATTTAAGAAACAAAATAAATGAACTTAGAGGGGGATAAAGAGAGAGGTAAGCCAAAAAACACTCTTAACTATAAAGAACAAATGATGGTTACCAGAGGGAAAGTAAGTGGGTGGATGTGTTAAATAGGTGATGGGTATTAGGGAGAGAATGTGTTGTGATGAGCACTGGGTGTTATATGTAAATAATAAATCACTAAATTCTACACCTGAAATTAATATTACATTACATTGTAATGTTTTACATTACATTGTATATTTTAAGTACCTGAAATTTAAATAAAAACTTGGAAAAATAATAAAATTAAACAAAATAAAATAATAAAATAAAATAAATAAAATAAAACAAAATAAAATAGTAAAATGCATGTGCTGGTAAGCACACAGCTGAAGACTCCTGGGGGCTTCTGTAGCTCTCTAGAGTACTCTCAGTGTGAATGGTCCTCTGTCCTGCTAATCTAGCAACCTCAGACACTCTGGACTCCCAGCATTGTCTCCTTAACTCAGAATAGCTACTGGGCTTCACCTGGTTTTCTGCTTCTAATTTCTGATTGTTGACAGTAGTGTGGGAAAGCCATTGCCTTTTCTACTTACTATGCTTGTACACTCATTATTTCTGACTTTTGTTGGATTGAGCACGTTTTCTTTGGCCTTTACTTGGCTGTTGAGAAGGTCTTGGCTGCTTGCTCAGGCTTCAACTTGAGGTTCCTTGCAGCCTACCTGTGAGGTGCATCTGTGTACTTTGTTGTGTACAAGAAGGGTTATGTGCCAGCAGTCAGCCTCTCCAGGTTAACAGCTTGAATCTGGGCAGGTCTGTCCATTGCTCCAGCCCCAGAAATAGAAGACTTAAAGCCTCTGATTTGGCATGAGTGAGAGGAAAGTTGAGGGATGACATCTTTCCAACAGTGGCGCACCTTCATGTTTCCCCAGGCTCCTGACACCCTGTAGACCCATGCACATCCTTGTTGACCACCATTGTGTTCCCCACAGTGCCTACTCCAAACCCATCCACATTCAAGATTCCTAAATTCACCCTCTTTCATGGCTAAGGAGACCAAATTCTCCCTGGTAAGTTTTCCAAACTCTTTTCCACTCCATAGCTGTGAATTTAAGCCAGCTGAAATAAAATTTCAATCAAAATCTGCCAAATGAACACTTTTTCTACTGTCAATCCTCCTGGTGACCTCATCCTAGATGTGAGACATCCAGTCTCAGTCCCACCTGCCCAGTGGAATAACTCAGATAGAAGCCTGACCACTGGGTGAAAGGCTCTGCATCTATGAGGCATGAGAAAAGACCCTCTTCTTACCATCATTTAAGACAATGGGAATAATTTTGGGCAGAATTTTTAAGTTCAGATAAAATTTCTCAGCAAGCTCCAAGATTAATTTCTGCTCAAGGATTCTATTTGATACTAAACCCCAAACCTGATATTGCTGCTCAGATGCTTTTCTATTGTTTAGTTTTAATTGGAATTAGAAAACACTAATTTACCATCTTTCATACAAAAAGCATTTGAAATCATATAAAAATCATTTTGTGCTTATTGTGAAAGTATTAACAGATATCTGGAAGTATAAAGAAGAAAGACAAACTAGCCCAAATTCCATCCCCACCAATGTTGTTAACATTCTGGTCTGTTTTCAACCATTTCTGTTCCTTGCTGTGCATGTGTGACATTCTACATGAATTGAATACAGGCTGCACAGGCTGTGCTTGCCTGTTGAATCAGCACTGCTCCACGGACAGCATACCACACCAATACATGGAGCTCCATGAACCATTTGGTAAAGGAAGGTTTTTAAATCACCCACTGTCTCCTGATATCTTTTATACCTGCTGGTGTTTCAGAAAGAACTATCTAATTCTGAGTTTTTCTTGTTCCCTGCAGAAGTTCTTGAAATACATTTTCAGTCCTAGTCTCAGGTTTGTTTAAACAAGAAGATCCTGTGAACTGAGAGTTACTAATTAGGGGTATTTTAGGAAGCAGTAAGTGAAGATCTTACATCAGATACCACCTGCAACTGAAAATAATACAGTCCACATTTTTTTTTTCCATTTTGGCTTCTCAAGCTCAAAATGAATGTGTGCAAGAAATATAGGAGAAAGGAACAGGGAAGATAAACTAAGAGAGAGAGAATATGAGTGTGAACCCTGAAAGACATTCTCCCTATTTGCCAATTGTGCTATTTTTTGTCCAAAGAAGAGAACTTCTTACAAAGTGGGACTAAGGTGAGGCAAAAAATGCCTTGGGCATAAAATTTAAGGGCGCTCCAAAACATATTAATAATATTTCAACATAGAATTTGAAATTAGTACAAAAATACATGAAGAAAAGATCAAATGCTTTTTAAAAGGTAGGATCACATGTTGCAAGTCATATTGAAGCCTTGGACAAAAGGAAAAAAACAAGTTCCACTGACCTGTAATTTTTGTATTTATTCTGATTTTTTAAATATTTAAATAAACTATAATTTATCTTAACTACTGACTTTTCCAGTGCCTTCCTAAATTTTGCACCCAAGCAAGAAACCCACTGTTTGTGCCAAGCCCACTCTTTGTCTGTGAGGTGAATTAAAAGCATTAGCCTTCTCAGATACTAAGGATCCTTATCCTTGTCCTGGCTCAGAGCCTGACCCCCTGACTGACCTGGAAGAGGCCTGTGAGCTAAGGAGATGGATTAGACTGGGTGATAGCTACATCTTCTTCCAACTCAAACACTCTCTACACTAATGAGGATGTTCTCCAATACCACATCTGGAAGCAGCCAGCCAAGGAGTAAAAGATGATTTCTCTTACATCATAAACAAACAGCATAATGTCAATCCCTTATAAAAGAACTCTTCTCAGAAGAAATATATTTATTTTAAAGTTGGAAATTCAAATTTTCACTCACAATATAATTTGTTCTTGCTTTTGCTTAATGTTGGGCTTAATCCCCAAAAGCCGGGCATCTGGGGTTGGTAACAGCATATCATGTTGGTGCTTATTCAGTGTTCCTGGCACTGTGCTGGCAAGTACTTCTACACTCTGTATAGCACATGAGGTGCAGCAATGATGATTCTGCAGCTATTCATGAGTTTAATAGTCTCGGGGAGGGTCCTGCCAAACCAGTGCTGACCACTTGTTTATCCAGTTCCAGGTGCATGGGGCATATCATCATTCAGAGGTTCTCAGAGGCAAAATATAGCACTCTCGTTTCCTGTGCATCAGGCCTATTCCAAATGCATTATTACTCATGAGAGTTAAAGTAGTAAAATTTGTCAATAATTTGATTTTTATTACTCAAGGTAAATTCAATGTTATCCCTATAATATAGATCTTGCGAAACTAACTCCTTTTTTTGTTAGCTGTGCTTTTCTAAGAAGAGACAAAGGAGAAGAGGAAATGGTGATACACAGGATTCTAAGGCACTACGAAGAGTGGGACTAATTCAGAATGCTATGAAACTCTCTCCCCTAAAAAGTCTTTCCCCATCTCTGGGAATGCTGTGCATGTGAACAACATATGCCATGTGATTGTGGCAGAAACAAAAACTTGAAATTGGCCAATTAAGGTATCATATGTGTGGGGAGCTGCCAGAAGAACAAAGACCAGCTGCCTGAAGGCAGGGAAGTGTTATCGCTCCCAATTCAGGGCTGGAGACAGCCAGTCTGGGCTTTCTTATCAGCCCCTCAGGTGCTGTGCTAAAATCGCAGTTTTGGTTTCCTCTTTATCCTAGCCTTTTCCTAAAAATCACTTGACCCTGTTTCCCAGCAACCGACCTAGGTCAGCTGCCTTGCTTCCCACCTTCTCACCTTCTACTCTTTATAAGATGTGTGTATTTTCTCAATAATCGAGGCTGGATCAGAGACTTTGTCTTGCCTCCATTCTCTGTGCTCTCTGCCCTACCTCATTCTCGCCCCCTCCCTCAGGACCTGCTTCGACTGACCTGCTGGATGGGTCAAGTGGCGCCCAATGTGGGGCCTGAGTACAACGGACCCGGTGAAGAACACCGGTCGAGGAAAAAAGAGAAGAAAGAAAAGAAAAAAGGTAGCTACTGAAGTTTAAAAGAAGTTATAAAGAGTTGACTGCACGGGAACGTGCTGTGTAACACAAGACTCGGGTAAAGTGATCCGTGATTCTAGGGCAGGAATTTAAGCAAATGATCTAATAGAGACCCTCAGGGCACAGGGAGTAAAGGTTAAGAAAAAGCAATTATTAGAATTTTTTCAGTTCCTCCATGAAGTCTGTCCTTAAGTGTTTTTCTAAACGTAGAAAGAATATGGAAAGTGAGTAGGGTAAAGAGATAGCCCAGTTAAATGTTTTTCTAAATGTCTCGGTCTTGTTTGTAAAACCTCTGTGGGAGGGAATGTACTAGCCTCTGGTGTGTGTGAGTGAGTGAATGTGCGGCTCGGTTTGGCTTGCCCACTGAATTTGAGTTTGTGGCTCCATGGATGGGGCACCCTTAAGGTCCCCAGAAAGCCTACAGAGTCCGAGTGGGCCTGATCTGCAATACCGTGGTGAAAAGCATATAGTCTATGGTAGCATCGGAATAGTTTCAGATCATAAGTCACAATGCTGAGTCTGCTATGGCTAAGCTTCACCTAAGCTCCTTCGGGACACGGCCAGAGAGGCATCTGATTGGTCTCCTCATTAGAGGAGGCACCCTATCCTTTGTTTGTCTCGGCATCAAGTATTCGGGTGGATAATCAGGCATTATGGTACAAGAAATAAGCCAACATGAAGCTTTTGTAAATGGTCTAACAGAGACCTTTGAGGGCACAGGGGATAAAAGTTAAGAAAAAACCATTATTAGAATTTTTTTCAATTTCTGCATGAAGTTTGCCCTTGGTTCCCCCTGGAAGGAATCATAGACAAAAAAAGGTGGAGAAGAGTGGGGGATACTTTAAAGGATTGTTATGACACTTTTGGACCAGAAAAAATTCCTGCTAGTGCCTTCTCTTATTGGACCCTTATTAATGAGATCATTAGTGTAAAGCCTAGGAGTCCACTCGTTGCCAACATAACTGAAAAGGGGGGAAAGATTTTACAAAAAGAAAGTAGGAGGTCCCCTACCCATAGCCATGGGGAGGATGATATTATTTCCCTAGATAACGACCTTGAAAAGAAATCAGATAATTCAGTTGTAAGACCCAAAAAGTCAGACTCTAATCTAAAGAAAAGAAAAATAAAGCAAAAGGTTAGGATTATACCCAAATGCTCATGCCCGAGACTAACAGAAAGAGCTTCCAGTAATGAACTGTCAGATAGTGACTGGGAGGATATTGATGAAGAGGCTGCAAAATACCATAACCCTGAATGGCCGCCTCCATATAACCTCCCACCCTCTGCACCTCCTTTAGCTTTGCCCGTCATAGATCCCAAAAAGGATCTAATAGATAAAATAGAGCAATTGCAAGAGCAGATAAAATTAGAAGAAGAACACCAAGAGTTGATATCAGAATTAGAAAAACTTAAGGTTGGCAAAAGGGAGTCTACCATGGCATCTTCACGTGAAACGCCCAAACCCCCAAGATGAGGGGCAGCTTTCAAAAATCCTCCGGCTGCTGGTCCCCTAATAGACTTTGAGGACCCTGAGGCATTTCCAGTTACTGAGACCACTGACGCCCAGGGACAGGCATGGAGACACCACTCAGGTTTTTACTTTAAGGTTATTAAAGAGCTTAAGACTGTTGTAGCACAATACGGGGCTACTGCGCCAATGCACAGGCAAATAATGGCTGGAACTTGGCTATGCTGACGGGGGAGGGAGATTATGCCAGCAGTGATATACAGATGCGATATGATGCCGGCTTGTTTGCTCAAGTACAAGTGGCTTGGACTAGAGCCTGGAGAAAGTTACCAGTCAAAGGGGACCTCAGTTCCTCCTTAACTAACATTAAACAAGGTCCCAATGAGCCTTTCATCGACTTTGTCCATCGGCTTCTTACAGCAGCGGGGCATATTCTTGGTAATGCTGATGCTGGCACCAAATTTGTTAAACAACTTGCATATGAGAATGCAAATTCCGCATGTCAGGCAGCCATTAGACCCTATCGAATAAAGACAGATCTCTCTGGTTATATTAGATTGTGTTCTGATATCTGCGCGGCTTATCAACAAGGATTGGCAATGGCCGCAGCCCTGCAAGGATTCACTGTAAAGGAACTTTTAGGCCACCAAGGCAAGGGAAAATGTTTTAAATGCGGCAAGGAAAGACACTTTGCCAGGGATTGTAGATCTAGCTCACAGGCCACTGATCAAAACCTCCCTAATAGATTGTGTTCCCGATGTCATAAAGGTCGACATTGGGCTAGTGAGTATAGATCCAAGACAGACTCCCAGGGTAATGGGAAATGGGGCCAGCCCCAGGCCCCCAGACCCAAACAAGCTTTTGGGGCAATCAAGTTTGTTCCCACAAACATTCTGTTTCAAACCTCTGCAGAGCTATCCCTGGAAATCAGGGAAACATTCAACCTTTTGTTATTCAAGGGTTACCTGTCAATTTGTGGGGGCGAGACCTCCTAACTCAGATGGGTATTATTATGTGTAGCCCAAATGAGATAGTGACAGCGCAAATGCTAGCCCAAGGGTTCAGGCCAGGAAAAGGTTTAGGAAAGAATGAAAAAGGAATTACCCAACCTATTGAGGTGCAAAAAAACCATCAAAGGTTGCTGGCCTATTGTGTGTGCTTCCTTTTTAGGTAGGTTAGACAATCATTACCCACCTAACAAACTCCTACATTTCTTTAACAGTCATGAATTTATATTAGCAACAAAAACCTCTCGGCAGCCACTATCACAGGCTTTAATAGTCTTTACTGATGGCTCGTCTACTGGCACTGCGGCCTATACCTTAAAAGATCAAGTCATAAGTTTTTCTACCCCGTCCACTTCTGCTAAACTTGTGGACATACATGCAGTTATTGCAGTCTTCTCCACTTTTCATGATAAACCTTTTAATTTATACACAGACAGTGCTTACATAACTAACTCTGTACCCCTGCTAGAGACTGCAGCCCAGATTAAACAGAGTTCTGGGGCCACTAGTCTCTTTACACAACTTCAGTCTTTAAAGAAAAAATCCTTTCTTCATTGGTCATTTAAGGGCCCACACTGGCCTTCCAGGTCCTCTGTCTTTGGGCAACCAAAAAGCTGATTCAGCCACAAGAAAAATCTATAATATCCTACTTACCCAAAATACAAGAATAGAAGCAGCCTTAAGAGCTCACGCTACCCATCATCTCAGTGCCTGCACCTTAAGAATTATGTTCAAGAGTCCCAAATATTGCAGAGTAGGGAAATAAAATACTCACAGGCACAACAAGAGAAACTGAGAGATATCATTAAGAGAATATCTCCTGAAATGGCAGGCCCTGGACAGTCAATAAGCCTCCTTTAACAGAGAAATACTAATAGGTGCACAGAGCCCATCGAGCTTTCTAAAGGTGACAAGAGACAGAAAACTAGCAAAAATGACAAAACGAAGAAACTCTCCCCTGAAGAACTTCCAGGGGGAAGTCACAGC
>NC_043702.1:107712960-107716305 GCF_006229205.1 Suricata suricatta
CAAAACCACACTGAGATACCACCTCACACCAGTCAGAGTGGCTTAAATGAACAAAGCAAGAGACTACAGATGTTGGAGAGGGTGTGGAGAGACGGGCACCCTCCTACACTGTTGGTGGCAATGTAAACTGGTGCAGCTGCTCTGGAAAACAGTGTGGAGATTCCTCAAAAACCTATCCATAGAACTCCCTTATGACCCAGCAATAGCATTGCTGGGGATTTACCCAAGAGAGACAGAAATGCTGATGCATAGGAGCACATGTACCCCAATGTTCATAGCAGCAATGTCAACAATAGCCAAAACATGGAAGGAGCCTAAATGTCCATTACCTGACGAATGGATCAAGAAGATGTGGTATATATTCACGATGGAATACTACATGGCAATGAGAGGGAATGACATATGGCCCTTCGTTGGAATGTGGATGGACCTTGATGGTGTCATGCTGAGTGAAGTAATCCAGGCAGAAACCATATGTTTGCACTCATAGGTCTAGCAGGAAAACAAGAAAGACCTAATGGAGAACCAGGGGGAATGGAGGAGAGAGAGAGAGAGTTGGGGAGAGAGAGGGATGCAAAACTTGAGAGACTATTGAATGCTGAGAATGAACTGAGGGTTGAGAGGAAAAGAGGTGGTGGTGATGGTGGAGGGCACTTAAGGGGAAGAGCACTGGGTATTGTATGGAAAACAATTTGACAATAAAATATTATGGAGAAAAAAAAAAGAATTATGTTCAAGATTTCCCGTGAACAGGCACGACAGATAGTAAAACAGTGCACTTCTTGTGTTGTGCATTTACCTGTTCCTCATTTGGGAGTAAATCCTCGAGGACTAGTGCCCAATGCCATCTGGCAAATGGACATAACACATTTTAGAGTTTGGAAATCTAAAGTATGCCCATGTGAATGTTGATACCTACAGTGGCTTCCTATATGCTACTTACAAACTGGGGAAGCAGGAAAGCACATCGTAGCACACATGCTTTCTGCCATATCAGTGTTAAAATGTTCCAAAACAAATAAAAACTGACAATGGACCCGGATATACTGGTACCATGTTCTCTAAATTCTGTCAACAGTTACACATTAAACACATCACCGGGATCCCTTATAACCCACAAGGACAAGGTATAGTAGAACGAGCACATTTATCCTTTAAAAATAACTTTGAAAAGATAAAAAAAAACGTGGGGGGAATGGTACCCCATCAAGGGATCTCCCAGAAATCTTCTACATCATTCACTCTTCATTTTAAATTTTTTAACTTTAGATAAAGAAGGACGCTCAGCTGCTGAGCGTCTCTGGCACAATGAGACCCAAAGAACTTTTGCTACCTGCTTTGGAGGGACCCCTTGGATAATAAGTGGTATGGTCCTGACCCAGTCTTGATCTGGAGACGAGGACAGTGTGCACTACTCACAATAAGCAGATGCAGCCCAATGGTTGCCAGAGAGACTAGTAAAGCAAATTGATCATAATACTCAGTCTTCCAGGGAGAAGAAATCTCCTTGAGAGAAATCTTTGTCCTTTCTTTTAGGGACCATGTTTGGGAAATGGTGGCACCTCCTCTGGATGGTTGGATTCCAGTATCAGGAACGATGGTTTCTATGTGAACAAGTCTGGCATCATCAGAAATAAGATTAAGAAGCTTCAGGAAGACCTAGAGAAAGGAGGAAGGAACTCATCGACAGTCCTTTCCTCAATGGATGTCATGGACTTCTACCCTACCTCCTTCCACTTTTAGGACCTATTGCGGCTTTATTGATCTTGGTGTCCTTGGGCCCTGTTCTATTCAATAAGGTCATGGCATTTCTAAGGCAGCAAATAGATGCTATCAAGATGCAGCCTACCCAGGTCCATTATCACAAGCTCGATATGGCCAATCAGGAGGCCAATGAAGAGCTATATTATGGCAAGCGGTGCAGGCTGGCTAGCCAATGACGGGTAAGAGGGGCCTTACCATCCTATCAACCTAAGACAGGCTACTCAGGCATAGGCTTCTGGGTGTGCCCATGATGGGTAAGAAGGATTGGCAGGCCCCCAACCTAAGACAGGCACAGTCCTTTCCTGGTCTATACTATCATATTCTGGAAGAAGCCTTTTATGAAATAATAAAAAAGGGGAACCTGTGGTAAGCTGCCAGAAGAACAAAGATCAGCTGCCTGAAGGCAGGGAAGTGTTATCGCTCCCAATTCAGGGCTGGAGACAGCCAGTCTGGGCTTTCTTATCAGCCCCTCAGGCGCTGTGCTAAAATCGCAGTCTTGGTTTCCCCTTTACCCTAGCCTTTTCCTAAAAATCACTTGACCCTGTTTCCTAGCAACTGACCTAGGTCAGCTGCCTTGCTTCCCGCCTTCTCACCTTCTACCCTTTATAAGATGTGTGTATTTTCTCAATAATCGAGGCTTGATCAGAGACTTTGTCTTGCCTCCATTCTCTGTGCTCTCAGCCCTACCCCATTCTCGCCCCCTCCCTCAGGACCTGCTTCGACTGACCTGCTGGATGGGTCAATATGGATGCAGCAAGCTTGACCCAAGGAGGGTGACCTGGTGCCAAATGGGAAGTTGTTGGAGTTTCTTTTCATCAAACCAGTGAGAAAAGAAGGCTTCTGCCTGCTTGAGGAGACCTAAGGACCCCATCTTCTCTCCAGAGTTGGTAATAAGCAAACAGCTCTGAGGTAAAGATGCCAATCCTTAATATAATTAAATATCTACCTCCTTTAGAGCAGGACCTGAAGGTAATGGTTCATACCACACAGATTTTATCTATCTAATTCTGTGCCAAACACTGCAAGATGCTGCCAACAAAAATGGATGAGACCCAGCCCTTGCCCTTGGACTTCCATTCCAGGGGGAACACTTGCAATAATAAGAGAGAGATGTGGGATTATGTGAGGAAAATGTATATTCCTAGGTATCAGGTATGATCTCCATTGGGAAGAGTAAATGGAAGAAAGCCAAAATTAAGTGAGAGTCTAGGCAGAGGGAGTAAGATAAGCAAAGACATGTAAACAGAATAGTCTACCTTTTTTTCTCTGTATCCTTATGACCTGGAATGCTGTTTTGTACCTGGTAGATGTTTAATGAGCTTCCCTGAGTAAGAAAAACAAAAGAGAAACATCATCCTTAGAATCAGAACTATCATCTTTGAAAGTCTGGGTTTTTTATTTTTCAGAAGGGAAATCAGAATAATTTTCGATTTAAATTTTAAAATGCTGCTAGCCCCTTGTCCTATGTGATTATATATATATAATATATATATATATATATATATTATATATATATATATATATACCTCGAGGGTGTCATGCTATGCTAAATAAGTCAGACAGAGAAGGACAGATACAATA
>NC_043702.1:107716405-107739265 GCF_006229205.1 Suricata suricatta
ATTTAAATTTTAAAATGCTGCTAGCCCCTTGTCCTATGTGATTATATATATATAATATATATATATATATATATATTATATATATATATATATATACCTCGAGGGTGTCATGCTATGCTAAATAAGTCAGACAGAGAAGGACAGATACAATATGTTTGCACTCATAGGTCTAATAGGAGAACAGGAGAAACCTAATGGAGGACCATGGGGAGGGGAAGGGGGGAAGAGAGTTGGGGAGAGAGACGGACGCAAAACTTAACAGACTATTGAATACTGAAAATGAACCAAGGGTTGAAGGGGGAGGAGGAGGGAGAAGGGAGTCGGTGGTAATGGAGGAGAACACTTGTGGGGAAGAGCACTGGGTGTTATATGGAAGCCAATTTGACAAAAAAAAAAAAAAACTATTAAAAAGTAAATAAAATAAAATGCTGCTAGCAACTGCAATATGTGCATTTAGCTATTGAATCAGACACCTTTGCCTGGCAAGGATTTTTCTCCTCAGGACTTACATCTGCTATTGTCCTTTCCCACCATCTATCTGACAATTAGTCTTTTCCTTCATTTGCTCCTTTCATTCCACAGGCAGAAAGACAGCGGTGCAAAACCCCAATGGAATGAGACACCATGGGGACTAGGATTTCAGGGTTTCTCTAAGTAGGGCAATCTCATTCTTAATTCACTGCATCATTTTCTAAATTTACTATCAACTGTGAAAACGTGAATGTGAACTGGATTGTCATATTAACTATATAACTGCTGGGCTTTATGTGACATAAACACAAGGCAGGATATTTATGAGCTAATCTTTTATTAGTTTTTAATGTTTATTTATTTTTGATATAGAGCAAGTGTGAGTGGGGGAGGGCAGAGAAAGAGGGAGACACAGAATCCAAAGCAAGCTACAGGCTCTGAGCTGCCAGAACAGAGCCCAATGCAGAGTTTGAACTCATGAATAGCAAAATCATGACCTGAGCCTAAGTCAGATGCTCAGCCAACTGAGCCACCCAGGTGTCCCTTATGAGCTGATCTTCAAATATAGTCTCCAAACACATCTCCCATTCTCATGGATACACTCCACTTCTCTAAGGAGAGGTGTCCTGTTATCCCCAACACTTTAGTATTAGATTTAATGGACACTGAACTACTCTGATCAGTTGCTCTAAAGTTTATAATGATTACACCCTATTTCTGTACTTTTCTCATCCTAGTCTAATGACCAGCCACACTCCATGGACCACATCAGGGCAGTACTGCTCTCTAGGGTGGCTAGTACTAGAGTCACCCGAGTCATCTGAGCACCTCATCTGAAGAGGGGACCCTCTGCAGTATAACTGTTGAGTGAATAAATACACCAAAGATAACAAATTGAGAGTGTCTGAAACTTGAACTCAAAAATGCAAACTCATTCGAAGCACCTTTCTGTCTGCTTCTCTGTTGAGAAATATGTCCTACAGGTAAATCATTTAAACACATTGTTACATATACAATTTTTTAAATTTATAGTTTATTGTCAAGTTGGTTTCCATATAACTCCCAGTGTTCTTCCCCACAAGTGCCCTCCTCCTTGACCATCACCCCCCTCCCCTTTCCCCCTCCCTCATCAGCCCTCAGTTTGTTTTCAGTATTCAAGAGTCTCTCATGATTTGCTTCCTTCCCTCTCACCCTTTCCCCCTCCCTTACCCTCCCCATGGTCCCCTGTTAGATTTCTCCTGTTAGACATATGAGTGAAAATATATGGTATCTGTCCTTCTTTACCTGACTTATTTAGCTTAGCATGACACCCTCGAGGTCCATCCACTTTGCTACAAATGGCCAGATTTCATTCTTTCTCATTGCCATGTAGTATTCTATTGTATATATAAACCACGTTTTCTTGATCCATTCATCAGTTGATTGACATTTAGGCTCTTTCCATGATTTGGCTATTGTTGAAAGTGCTGCTATGAACATTGGGGTACATGTGCCCCTATACATCAGCACTTCTGTATTCCCTTGGGTAAACCCCCAACATTGCTATTGCTGGGTCATAAGGGTTGTTACATATACTATTACAGCATTTTATATGCTTCTAAAAGCACCCTGCTGTTTTAGAAGTCAGAGTTTACAAATAGTTATAATTATGTGTCTTTCTTCTCTAGCACACCTTCCAATCACCTGGTCTTTATTTATGAAGGGAAGGAGTCAATTAGTGCTTTTCAAGGATTCAAGTGAATCTTAATCTTCTCCTTCTAAGACCAATCTTTGTATTGAAAAACAAAGTTATTTCTCCAGTGCTTCTGTTTTGAAGAAGGGGAGAAAACAGCTCTGCAGGGGTCCACCTCTGAAGACTCAAGATCAGTCAGTTATGTTAGGACTGATTTGATCCACTGCCTGCTCTCTCACCCAGCCAAGGTCATGGTCTCAACCACAACTGACAATGGGGAATGGAACCATGGAAGTCTATGCCCTGATGCATGTGAAAATCCAGTTCAAGTCTGGGAAACACAATTTCCAGGACCCTAGTGATAGAAATACTGATCCAATAGACCAGAAGCAGACCTAGAAGTATGAATTTGAACAAGCGTTCAGTGATTCTTATTTAGATGATGTAAAAGAAAATGTTTGCACTGGATAGCTTTTAAAAACAGCAGGACGGATTTTATTTAAGCTACTGCAGGAGGGGAAAGAAACTTCAATGCAGAACTGAGCTCAACTATTAGAGCACACTTATGGGGATCTACAGCCAACAAGCAGAGTTGGGGAGGTCCACGGACGGAGGATTACTAATAGGAACTTATCTGACATCAGGCATAGGGGGAATTCTTGTGAAACAGACTTTTGCTAAAGGCAGGCCAAGGAGTTGGACATCAAGGAGAGAGATGAAGAACTTGACCAACTGTCAAGGATAGAGAGAGGTATTCTCAATAAGGTAATCAAGTAAAGCACTCAGAGGAACGCAACCAAAACTTGACCAAGGACAGAGTCTATGTCAGTGATCCATAGGCACATTTTTATACTTTTTTCTAAGTGACATTTATGATGTAAACAAGTGCATTCTGATATCAATAATATCACATATCTGGTCCAAATATGAAGGATTTGCTTGTGATTCTTTTATAGACCCATTTATCTCTTCCTATCCTCTCTTGATCAGACTCTCCATGATATATACATGGTCCCTAGTTGGGTTTTACATTTTCATGGAAAGTAAGCAACTCTATGTAGGAGTTATAGGTGTTCTATTTGGTTTCAGATTCTGCATTGTACATCTACGACAGTTTCTTCAGATTCTCAGTCTCAATTCCTGGATTCCCAGAGCCCATTATGACCATGTCTGCCTCATTTTTTTCCTTAAGTCAGTCTTGATATTGCGATGTAGTTGCTAGAGGAAAGTATGGAAAAGGTGTCTAGGTTGATCCCATTTGTCCATTTATGTCCTATCAAATTTAGATGACCTAGAAGAAGTCACATTATCTGGTATTTACTTTGCCCAACTGAACAATGAGAATAATATCACATATCTTCTAAGAAGTTTTAAGAATTGAAAGAATTAATACATGTCAAAATGCTTTGAAAGCTATAAAACTCCCTTTCTCTACCAACATGTTTTATTACTGTCTTCCTCCAAGATACCTTAGCACCCATCTTCAATAATTCTGCTTAGAATCTAATGAATACCATTTTGGTTATGCATGCAGAGGAATAAAGAGCTCACTTATTGACAGTCTCTTGACTCATGAGGAAAAAATAATTGAGTCATATAAAAGTAGATTTATGATTTTTAGTTTTATTAGGTATAGAAATAGAGACAGTTAAATTCTGCAGGAGGTAGTCCAAGGAGCCTGAGCACTTGGTACCTCATGAGTACCAAACACATATATATACCTTATTACTCAGCCAATTTATATGTATTATTTAAATTAAAACTCTGACTTTAAGGTTACCTCCTCTGTGTAGTCTTTCTGGAAGAGGGTCTAACTACTGTCTTTATTATGTACCCTTGCTACATTGGCTGCAGCAACCACTTCTCTCTGCTGGGTTCATTTCTATGCATGTGTGTTTCTCCTGGGCCTCTTCTGAGAGTGCTGTAGGATATGAAGTCATCCCAGAACTACAACATGAATCACAACCAGAGATAACTGGTAGGGAACAGCACAGGCTTTTAAATCCAAGGTTTGGGTGCATGCTTGATTGACAGCAGGGGTGGAATGATGGGAAAAGTCGGGCCAAGTGACTAGTGGTGGCTCAAATGCCTGTAGAACCCTGGTGTAAAATAATGGCTCTAGTGTAGCCTACAGAAGACACAGTGCACTTACGAATCCAAGCACCAAATTCAGTAGTGGTTGTACTCTTGAAGGATTCCTATCTGGACAGCCTTCCCATCACACTTAGTTTTCTGACATTGGAAAGTCTGGTTAGTTTTCCAACACTCTTTTTTCTGCAGGTTAGAGTCAGCTTTGATTCACTTCTCTTTACCCAGAAAAACTCTTTCATTCACTTCTCTTTACCCAGAAAAACCCACAAGACTGAAGCCCGTCGAAAAAGTTGGCCTTAGGGTCTTTGGCAACCCAACAATTGCTGTTACTCTTTCCCCTTTGATCACACACATCCTAGGTAATTTAAAAGTGCTTTGCAATTTTAGTTGGTATTCTATTACACTGAGTGTTTGTGATATTTTCTAGCTCTGACAAGAATAGCAGAATTCTTTATTTAATAAAGAAGACACAAAAAATTGTCTTTGTAAAAACGGTAATGGAAAGGATACTTCTCACTGCATATGCTGTCCAAACTTGCCCTTCAGTTCAAGAAAGAATGAGACTAGAGCTGAGGGAATAATAAAGGCAGACACAGAAAATGGTGTATAACTAGGGTAACCATGCCTACCTGCCACACTGAGCCATTAAATAAGAAGTGTTTTTTTTTTTTTCTCAGAAAAAAAGTTAATGGATTAGCTAATGCCAACTGTAGGAGTTAGTATATAGGATATTCAGTGAAGAAGATAAGATTGTGAGGAGGGAAGGAAATAATGCCTTGCCAGTTAAGGTAAGTAGTGTTGGGGGAAATAAAGTGGGAAGCACAGTTCCAGGGCAAAAATATTTTGGGGACAGGGGAAACAGCTGAGTGATGAAAAGCAGATTGCCCTTCTTCTAGTTTTCCCCTTATCCTCTCTGAAATCTGACTACGTCAACATTCTAAGTTGAAGACCTGTCCTGATTCTCCACTGACCTTGGAATATTGTCCAAACTCCTCATCGTCCCTCTCTCTAGCCACATACTCTGCTACAACTCCAAAGCATCCTATCTCCAGCCAAGTCTAAATAATTAGAAACTTTCTGGATTTTCCATCATTCAAAGCTTTTTATTTGAGTATATTGACACACAATGTTGCATTAATTTCAGATGTACAACATAGTGATTCAACTTCTCTATATGTTATGCTATGCCCACCACAAGTGTAGCTGACATCTGTCATCATACAACACTACTACATTGTCATTGACTATATTCCCAATGCTGTATTTTATATTCCTGTGATTTATTCATCCCGTAATGGGAAACCTATATCTCCGAGTCCTCTTCACCCATTTTACCCTTTCCCTACTACTCCACTTTGTTTGCTTTCTGTATTTACAGGTCTGTTTCTGCTTTTTACTTGCTTGTTTATTTATTTGTTTTATTTTTTAGATTCCACATATGAATGAAATTATGTGCACTTTGACTTTTCAGTTTGACTTATTTCACTTAGCATAATACCCATCATTTTAAACAGTTTTAATGAAATGTAATTCACATACTATAGAATTCATTAGTTTTTCTATATATTCACAGATATATGCAATCATCACCAGTCAATTCTAGAGTATTTTCATGAAATGTTATAGTCCTTTAGCTATCACCTCTTGATATGTCCCCATTCTACCCTCAGTCCTGAGCAATGACTCATCTATATTCTGTCACTATAGATTTCTCTGTTCTCGACATTTCATATGAATGGAATCATATAATATATTGTTTCCTATGACTGGTTTCTTACATCTAGCATGTGTTCAAGTTTCATCCTTGTGGTAGCATGTATCAATACTTTATTCCTTTTTATAGCTGAATAATATTCCATACAGTAAACACTGTATTGGATTTACCCATCTATCAGTTGATGGGCATTTGTGTTGTTTACATCTTTTTTCTATTAAGAATAGCACTGCTATAAACATTCATATACAGGGTATTGTGTTGACATAGTGTATTTCTTTCAGGTATATAGCTAGAAGTGCAATTGCTTTCCCACATTGTAACTGTATTTGATCATTTGAGGAGGGGCTATGTTGTTTTCCAAAGTGGCTACACCATTTTACATTCCTACCAACAGGGATTCTGAATTCTCCTCATCACCTACACTTGCTATTATCTAATTTTTTATTCTAGTCATCCTAGTGTGTGTGAAAAATAGTATCTCATTGCAGTTTTTTATTTGTAATGACTTTTAAGGCTGCATGTCTTTTCATGTACTTATTGGTCAATTGTATATTTTCACTGAAGAAATATCTATTCAGATTCCTTCTCCATTCTTTAATTGGGTTATTTGACATTTCATTATTGAGCTTAACAAGTTTTTTTTTATATATTCTGGATACAGTTATATACAGATATATAATTTTCTTCCTTTCTGTGGGTTGTCTTTTCACTCTCTTGATGGTATGGCTTGAAATGTAAAATGCTTTAATTTTTATGAAGTTTAATTTACGTGTTTTTCATTTTCCATGGTTTTGGTATCATCATATTTAAGAATCTTTTGCCAGATCCAAGTATATGAAGATTTACCCTATTTTGATCTACACATCAAATGTGTAGGTTTTTCTGTGTAATGTAGACATTTTAACAATATTTGTTCTTCCAATCCATGATCAGCATCTCAATTTCTACACAGAAATCAGATGAGATTCTCAAAGGGATTGTGTTGAATCTATAGATCGATTTAGTTTTGGCAATCTTAACAATGCTAGTCTTGCAATCCCTGAACATAGGTTGTTTTTCCAACTACTTAAATTTTCCTTAATTTCCTTCAACAATATTTTGCATTTCATTTCTCACTGAGGGCCTCATTCTTTCTTGCTTGTGCTGCTTGAGGAGATAAGGAGCTTCATCTGGCTGTCTGCCTATTGTCCCTAGGGGAAACAGAGACTCCAGGAAGTGGAGACAAAGGTCCCTTCCCAGGCATTTCTTGTAATGGGATACCTCTTGCAAATTATCCTGGGGCACAAACATCCCTGGGTGAAGGAGGGGAGTCTCAGGACTGGAGGGGAAGAACAATGCTTCCTGGGCTAAAGCTGCTTATTATGGCAGGATCCCCCTTCCTGATACACTTTTCCAACCTTGATATTGTTGACAACAATAGGTCATTTAGAATGCCTTGACAATTATATGAAACATAAAACTCAAGCATTTATTTCAGAAATTTTAGTATCATATTTGTGAAGATATAGAGGCAATGTTTTTCTCTCTCAGAGATATATCAAACACGACAGAACCAGCTCCTCCTGACCAGCGTCTGCTGGCCACCTCCCTCACAAGTACTCCAAACAGATTAGGTAAACTTGTTTTCTTTGTGAGTCAGGAAGTATGAAAATAGTCTTTCTTTCTGAGGAGTTTTTCATCTGCCTAGCATGTCAGAATTAACCATAGGGAACACCAGCCGCATCATGCAGGAAAAGTGTGTGTGTGCGGGGGGGGGGGGGGGCAGACATCAAGTCATCACCAACTTGGAGAGGACAGGCGTACAGAAGCTGCAGAGAGCTCCTTTCTACATACACACTTCCTGAGCCTCTCCTCAGGGCTAAGCCCTGCCTTTACGGTTGGGGATGTGGTGATAAAAGCCATGACTACTTTCCTTCAGTGATCCCACAGTCCAGTGAGGAAGAAAAACAGTCTGGTCAGAACTATGAAAAAACAAACACAGGATGCTGAGACATTATGAAACAGGAACAGGATATGAATAATCAGAAGTTTTTCCAAAAGAAGTACACTTCAACTGAGTCTTTGAAAGACAAGACGTTACTGTCTGTCACAGACAAAAGAAAATAAATGCATTCCAGTATAAAAGGGCACCGTGAGTGAAAACATGGAAAAATTTGCACAGCACATGTGAGGAGAGGTGCAGACAAGGTGGAAGAGTAGAGGAAGGATAACGCTATACCTTAAACAGCACTGAATGTAGGACACTCACCGAGCTGGGACTTCCCAGAAGGGAAGCACTGGGCTGGATGAATAAAGGAGAGCATGTCACTCTAGGTACAAAAATCATATTGCATATAAATGAGTATGCCCTACTGCAGCATATGCCCCCTGTGAAGAGCTGCAGAGATGTTCTGCCATAATAAAGCATAATAGAAAAGCTCTTATTGCAGCAATGTTTCCAAATGTCCCTTCTTTCCATTGTAATTCACGTTTCTTTTAAAATTTATATCCTTTTTGGGGCACTTGGGTGGCTCATTTGGTTAAGCGTCCAACTTTGGCTCAAGCCGTAATCTCCTGGTCTGTGAGTTTGAACCCACCCTTCAGGTTTTGTGCTGACAGCTCAGAGCCTGGAACCTGCTTCAGATCCTGTGACTTTTCTCTCTGCCCCTCTCCCACTTGCTCTCTGTCTCTCTGTCTCAAAAATAAATAAATGTTTAAATTTTTTAAATTAAATCATTTTTCAGATAAAAATCTAATATGCCAAATGCTATAGACTCTCTCTGTGGATAAATAAATATGTGTATAATATTAATATATCATATTAATATACAACTTTTATACAATTTCAGAAGTTGTATGGTCTTGCTGAAATGTGTCTGTAAACATCAGGGTCATTTATTGTAACCTGAAAACAAAACGCTGGCAAGTTTCTATGCTCAGTGATCCTCTCCATGGACATCAGGGTTGCAGCCAACATCCACACTAAGGGAAACAAAAGAACAGACAAATGTTAGATGCAGATGACAGATAAATAGGTGGGTAGGTAGTAGATAAGTTGTTCCAGGCATTATAAAGCCATGACAGTTCCTGAGAGAAAAGGAAAAATTCATATCATAGTATATGACTGGCCATATTCCTTGCTTTCCATCCAGATAGTTGGTCTATGCATATATGCCTTACATGTTCTGAAAGCACAGTTTTTTATTAATAGAATCCAATATACCTCCCCTGACACAGAGTAGAAAATAAAAATATTTCCTCTTCCTAGCCAGAGTAAGATGGAGTTTCAGTATGATATTATTTTGCAATCAGTCCAGGGACTGAAGTGAAATCAGCCTGGGGATAATTGCACTATCATGACTACAGGGAGATTCATATTTTAGTAATTATCCTAACATATCATCAATGTACCTGATGCAGATAATGTCTGAATGGATATGAATCAAGGCACCATCTTTCTTATGCTTTTAACAGTCTTTTGTGTGTGTGCCTTGAGAAACTTAGATTGGAAGAGCAAACGATTCATTTTTAGATTCCACATGCAGAAAGCATTATTTATATCTATTGCCTCTCTGCTCTGGTATATATCAATATACCAGAATTGCTAATTCAATGTCAAAATCTGACCTTACTTTTTTTTAGTCAATATATGCTTCTTAGAGCAATAAATCTCTGTAATCACCACAGTTTAAATCAATGTTTATTACCTATTTATCATCTATGAGTCAACCTTTGTACCTTTCAGATACTTGGCTACTAGATTTCTAAGGATGGAGCTCTACTGAGATCACTGGTGAGCTACAAAGACTTCATATGACCTGCTTTTAAAACTGAATATAAAGTTGAAATAAAAACAATACAACTGGAAGGACCTGTAAGTGGTTTGAGGGGCCATTAAACTGCTGGGTTGCAAAATATTTGTAGCAGAAGAGACCTATCCATTTATTAAATTAAGTATGTCCATACAATATATCCTTAATACTAGGGTAGACCTCTAACGTGCCATGGAGATCAAGTGACCTAGAAACATATTTAGCAGCATATAACCTCAAGGTTGGCTTTTCCCACTATGATGCTTTTAGTTTAGTTGTGGGAGTTATGTTAAGGTTGGAACCATGGATCAACTCAGATCATGCCACCCGACAATGCCTTCGTCAGAGAGCTTATCAATGGCTCTAGCGGGTAACTGGGTTCAGACCAGTATCTGATTTGATGACCCCTGAGTCACCACAAAGATTTGAGTCAGTAATGACATGAGGTTGGGCTAGCTAGAACAGCCCCCTTGGTACGGGCAACTCTTCCCTGTGCTTGCGCCTTTAGAGGACTCACATTGGCTTTGGTTTCTTCTTTGAGTCAAGGATTACTTAAAAGTGAACTGCTTAATATCCAAACATTTGGGGATTTTCTAGTTTATTTCTTGGAGTTTTAATTGATTTGAGTTTTAATTTGTTTCCAATGTGGAAAAATAACATACTGATATGATTTCAATACTTTATATTTTGTTACAATTTGCATTATAACCTAGTGTGTGGTTTCTTTTGATAAACATTTAAGATATTGAAATATCTTGCCTATAATGTGTACTCTAACATTGTTGGTATGTCTTATTAGGTAAATTGATTCGCGTTTGCTTATTTTATTGTTTAAATATTCCATATCTTTATGTTTTGTGTTTGTGTATTGTATCAGTAGAGAACTTCTCTAAGTTTGATTATTATTTTTTCTTTCTTTATTGTCATAAATTTTTGCTTTACATTTCTGAGGCTATACTGTTAGATCTATATAGATGTAAAATGTTTACATATTTCAGTTAAATCGGTGCACTTATCATCATGGAGTGTCCCTCTTTATCCTTATTGATACCTCCTGCTTTAAAGTCTATTTTTCTTGATGTTAATACAGGGATAATAACATTCTTTTGGTTAATGTTGGCATGTTGTATGTTTTTCCCTCCTGTTACTTTCAAAATTTCTTTATCTTTATAGATTGTACCATTTGAATATAGCCAATGAAATTTTTATCTTATCTTTTAAAAATATTTTACGTTTTATGTATACATTCAGGAATCGGACACATACCTTATTTAAACATCGCAATGAATTTTCACAAAATGAATGCCCTTATATAATGAGCACATGGATCAACAAACACAATATCCTGGCACTCCAGGAGCCTTCCACGTCTTTCCAGGCACTGTCTCCCTGCAAAGCACAGCACTATTTCTACTTCTAACACCAAGCCTTAGTTTTACCTGGTTTGGGAATTTATAGAAATGAAATAATATAATACTTGGTCTTCTGTGCTTCTTTTTCTGAGTTTGGCTTCTTTCACTAAATACATGTCTGTGAAATTTATTCATATTATTACATATAAGAATAGTTTGATTTTTCTTCCTGATAGTACTCTGTTGTGTGAATATACGGTAATTTATGTATTGCTATGCTCTGAACACTTGTGTCCCACAAAATACATATGTTGAAAATCGAATGCCCAAGGTGATAGGATTGCAAGGTGAGTCTTTTTGGAGGTGATTAGGTGATAAAAGCAAAGCACTCATGAATGAGATGAGTGCCTTCATAGAAGAGACTCCATAGAGTTTGCTTCCACATTATGAGGTGAGGACAGAGCAAGAAATCAGCAGTCTCCAGCTGAGAGTCCTCGCCAGAACATGACCAGGCTGGAACCCCATGTTGGACTGCCAGTCTCCAGAACAGTGAGGAATAAATGTCTGTTGCTTATCAGCTACCCAGTCTGTTGCCTAAGCTAAGACATCATCTTTCTACTGAACATTTTCATATTTCTAGTTTTGAACCTTCATGAATAGTGTGCTATTAATATTTTCTACATTTTTAAAATTTAAATTCAAGTTACTTAACATACAGTTTAGTCTTGGCTTCAGGAGTAGACCCATGACTCATCTCTTACATATAACACCTAGTGTTCATACCAACATGTGCTCTATTTAATGTCCATCACCCATTTAACCCATCTCCCTACACACCTCCCCTCCAGCAACCCTCAGTTTGTTCTCTGCATTTAAGAGGAGGGCACTTGTGGGAAAGAGCACTGGGTGTTATATGGAAACCAATTTGACAATAAACTATATTTTAAAAAGAGTCCCTTAAGGTTTGTCTCCATCTCTGTTTTTTTTTAATTTTTCCTTTCTTTCCCTTATGTTCATCTGTTAAGTTTCTCAAATTTTACATATGAGTGAAATCATATGTTCTCTAACCGACTTATTTCGCTTAGTATAAAACTTTCTAGTTCTATCCATGTTGTTGCAAACACCAAGATTTCATTCTCTTTTATTGTCAGGTAGTATCCAGTGTGCCTGTGTGTGTGTGTGTGTGTGTGTGTGTGTGTGTGTGTGTGTGTATCACATCTTCTTTACCTATCCATGAGTTGATGGCCATTTGGGCTCTGTCCATAATTTGTCTATTGTTGATAGTGCCGCTATAAATATTGGAGTGCATGTGACCCTTTAAATCAGCATTTTTGTGTCCTTTGGATAAGTTCCTAGGAATGCTATTGCTGGGTCATAGGACAGTTCTATTTTTAATTTTTTGAGGAACCTCCATACTGTCCTCCAGAGTGGCTGTTTCAGTTTGCAATTATCAAAACAGTATGATATTGGTACAAAAACAGATACATAGATCAATGGAATAGAATAGCGAACCCAGAAATGGACCCACAAATGTATAGCCAACTACTCTTCAACAAAGCAGGAAAGAATATGCAATGGAAAAAAGACAGTCTTTTTAGCAAATGGTGCTATGAGAACGGGACAGAGACATGCAGAAGAATGAAACTGCATCGCTTTCTTACACCGTACACAAAAATAAATTCAAAATGGATGAAAGACCTAAATGTGAGACAGGAAACCATCAAAATCCTACAGCAGAAAACAGACAGTAATCTCTTTCACCTCTGCTACAGAACGTCTTACTTGACATGTCTCTGAAGGCAAAGGAAATGAAAACAAAAATGAACTATTGGGATCTCATCAAGATAAAAAGGTTCTGCACAGCAAACGAAACAATCAACAAAACTAAAAGGCAACTGATAGAATGGGGGAAAATATTTGCAAATGAAATATTTCTACATTTTTAAACACATAACATTTCTTCTCATATGTATATATACACACACACCTAGTAGTATAATAGCTGTCTTATGTTTATGTCACCTTCAGTAGATAGCACTGAACAATTATCCCAAGTAGTACTTTCAGTTGCTAATCATTCCAACAGTGTAACAAAGCTCTTGTATCTTCACATCCTTGCCAACATATGACATGTGTCTTTCTCACTGGATTCAATACAGTGTTGCTTCATGTACATAATTTACATTAATCTAATGACTAATGAAGTAATGTAACTCTCTTATGTAATTACTTCCATATAATATTTTGTGAAGTGCATATCACAACACTTTTTGCTCATTTTTCACTTAAGATGCCTCTCTTTTTCTAAATGGCTTATACGAGGTTGTTGTTGTTTTGTGTTCTACATTTGAATGCTTTGTTTTTATTTAATAATAGTTTATTGTCAAATTGGTTTCCATATAACACCCAGTGCTTCTCCCCACAAGTGCCCCCCCTCATAAGCTTCCTGTCCATACAGAGGCAGAAGGAGGTTCCAACCCCTATATTCTGTTCACTGCTTACTGACTGGGTAAACTGTCGGAGGACTTGGACCACCTGCAGGGTGGAGGACAGGCTTTCTGCATCGATTTTAGTTTCTTCTTTACAATCCTCTGTCAGCTCCAACTGATCTGGTCTCACTAGCACTTCATGCAATGATGTTCCACCTTCTTGCCAGTCAGATCCATGACTTTGTGTAACAGCAGGATCAGCTCCTTCTCATCTGAGCCCAGCTTGGGCCCCGTGGCCCCAGAAGCTATCCCTCAAAACACCACCAAGTAATCTGGAGACACCATCATAACAATAGGTGAGGAGGGGGAGAATGGGTTGGCAGGTGGTGAGGCAGGGTGGAAGTGAGTCAGTTCCTTTTAATCAATCAATTAATGACCCATTATACATCATATATATCATTGGTTCTTTTTTCTGGAAAAACTTTACTCAGATACTTGATATATTCTAAATAAGTATTTGTTGAACTGAAGTGACATTGGCAAATGAGGTTGACCTTTGCTTAGATGGAAAGCCAGGAAGCCACATTCACTGTGTTCCAAATAATTGTGTTACAAATGGCTTCTCCCAGATTTGCGCACTACAGAAGACCTACTAATATCCACCCCATTCCTCTTGTTAATGGCGTTGTCCAATCAAGAAAACATTGTCTCCTTGTGACCCACTTCGATTCCTGATTTCTATTCTCAAAACAGAGACTTGCTATCTAAACTGGATTAGAATCAAACACTTTTAGAATCACCTAATACCACTGTGATCAGGAACTGCATCCTTAAATGTGTGTTTCTTAATGCAAATAGACGTTCATCTAAGAATACATGTTTTCAACAGAACACAGCATGATGTTTATACAAATACATGCTTTGTCATTAATAATACAGGATTTTTTTGTACATCGTGTTCACCTTTCAGAATATAAAGAAGTCAGCTTATAATACTCTGGGTACATGATATCCATTTAAAATTGCCTACATGGGGTGCCTGGGTGGCTTAGTTGGTTGAGCGTCTGACTTGGGCTCAGATCATGATCTCGTGGTTTGTGAGTTTGACTTGGGCTCAGGTCATGATCTCATGGTTTGTCAGTGCAGAACCTGCTTCCCATCCTCTGTGTGCCTTCGCAACTTGTGGGCTCTCAAAAATAAATACTTCTTCTTTTTAAAAAAATGTCTTAGGGTTTGCCTCCTTGTTGTTTTTTTTAATCATCTGTTTCCTTTCATTCCCATATGTTCACTGGTTTTCTTTTCTTTTTATTTTTAAATTTAATTTATTTTTATTTTTTAATAATTTATTATCAATTGGTTTCCATATAACACCCAGTGCTTCTCCCCACAAGTGTCCCCCCACCATGACCATCACCCCTTCCCCCACCCCCTCCCCCTTCAGCCTTGGTTCATTTTCAGTATTCAATAGTCTCTCATGATTTGTGTCTCTCTCTCCTCAACTCTCTTTACCCCTTCCCCTCTCTATGGTCCTCTGTTAGGTTTCTTCTGTTAGACCTATGAGTGCAAACATATGGTATCTGTCCTTCTCTGCCTGACTTATTTCACTCAGTATGACACTCTTGAGGTCCATCCACTTTGATACAAATGGCCAGATTGGCAGCTGTATTTTTTGCAGATGTCTTCTACATTCCGGAGTTTGCTTTTTCTACACTCACTTCATGATGGCTATTGGTCAACAGACTATTTTTTAAATTTTAGTTAATGCAAGACTTTATTTTTTTAATTTCTCGATGTTTTTTTATTTACTTTTGAGAGACAGAGAGAGTGCGAGCAGGGGAGGGTCAGAGAGAGAGGGAGATACAGAATGCGAAGCAGGCTCCAGGCTCTCAGCTAGCTGTCAGCACAGAGTCTGAAGCAGGGCTCGAACCCATGAACCATGATTTCATGACCTGAGCCGAAGCTGGACATTTAACTGACTGAGCCATCCAGACACCCGCATTAATGCCAGACTTTAGATCGCGTGTGTATGTAATTAGTTTCAGCTGTACATCATAGTACTTTCACAAGTCTGTTCTTTATGCTTTGCTTACCAAAGTGTTACTGTTTGTCCCCGTACAACACTATTAATTGACTATATTTATCCTCATGAGTATTCATTTTATAACTGGAACCCTGTATTTCCCATTGCCCTTCACTCTCACCCATCCCCCTCCCCCTTTCCTGTAGCAATCATCAGTTTGATCTCTGCATGTATGGGTCAAGATACTATTTTTTAGTGTCACTGCAGTACAACCTATTAGGTTCCTCCATTGTAATTAGTGCTTTTTGAGCTCAAGAAATCTTTGCTTACCCCAAGATCATTAAGCTATTCTCTTGTTTTTTTAAGGCTTATTTATTGTTACATATGTATTTATTTTACCTTTTACTTTCAAATTAAATTTATCTAAAATCATTTTTGCATATGGTATTCTTTATTCCATATGGAAATCCATTTGATTCAATAACATATATTGAGAAGCTTATATTTCCTTACTGCCCTGCATTGTCACCTTTCTTGTAAATCGACCATTTTTATGTGTGGAAATCTCTGGGTTTTAAATGGATTGATTTAATTGATATTTTAATAAACATAAATTTTATATTTTATGTATTATACATACATTTGCATTTAAATTTACCTTCTTCCTATTTTAATTTTTTCTCATTTGTTCTTTGTAAATTTTCTCTAGTTTTATGCCTTTTATGATATTAATCAATCAATTGTATTGTCCTATTTCTTCTCTTTATTAAAAATATTTCCAGAGGAAAGGCCAGTCTTTCTCCACCCTGCAACACCTGGAGAGGTGGAGAGCCACCTCTGGGCTTGGTAGCTAGCTCCCAGGCACATGGGAAAAAGCAATCCTCTCCCTTGAGTGTGGTAGGAAGAAGACAAATAACCATTCCAAGAACAAAAGACCCTGCAGGCCCCCAGCCACTCAGAGGCCCTTTGAGAGAGTACCCTGGAACCAAGGCATGCAGAACAGAATACATTAAGACATCGGGGTTTGAATTCCAGCCAAGCACCTGGAAAGCAGGGAAGATTGTAGAGTGGAACAAAATCTGCATGACACTGTGAAGACAGCCTGAACTGAATGATTTGGGACCCCCAGCCCAGGGAGGAGAGACTGGAGAGTTGCCATTTTTCTCTCCATCACCAGCAAGGTAGGGATTCATGGAACAGACCATGGGCACACAGTGGAGCGGAGGCAAGACCCATCTACACCAAACCATGCCCCTCCAGGTATCTAACAGAGCAAGACTGACACGGACAGAATCAGACAGTCCCTCCTCCAGACCAGAGCAGGCACCAATTTCAAGGCACCATCAGACATTAGTCCAGTGGTTTTGCATTCTCTGATTTGATTCATGATCAATTCTTATTTTATGTATATACATATTTCCCCTTTTATTTTCTTCCTCTTTTCTTCCTTTCTCTAGTCTGCTTATTCTGGTTGTTAATTTGTTTAAGCAGACATTTTTAATCTAATATTTTTACACCTCTTCTGTGTTTCCTTTATTTTCCTCTCTTTCTCTTGATTAAGGCATATAGTTTCTCTGATTCTCTGCCTGGTCAGTTTTTTTCCCTTTTCCTTTTCCCTGCCCCTGTCATGTCTCTCTTTGTATAAGATAACGCCTCTTCCACAACCACCACCCCTTTTAAAAAAAATTTTTACAGGGACTCTTCAATGAAAAGTACAAATAGAAATCAAAGCACACCTGGTGGAAGGTCCAAAACATCACTACAAGTAGGGAGATAAAGTAACCAGAGTCTCAACAACAGAGAGCACAAAAGCCACTCCAAAAGCACTTCCTAAAGTGCCAGGCCCTGGAGAGCACTATGACCTCTTTTTTGTATAGTGCTCACAGGAGCAGGGTTAATAACAAACTATTAAAACACATAAGGGACACAAAACTAGCCAATATGATGAAACTGAAGAATTCTCCTCAAAATAAATTCCAGGAAGAAATGGCAGCTAGAGAATTGCTCTAATAGTCATGATGAATTAAGAAATAGTGTAAATGAGATGCAAAATAAACTAGATGCAGAGACAGCAAGGATGGAAGAGGGAGAGGAGAGATTAAGTGAAATAGAAAATAAAATTATGGAAAATGATAAGGCTGTGAAAGAGAAGAAAAAACTAGACCAAGAGGGGAGAATTAAAAAACTAAGTGATTCAATGAAATGTAATAATATCCATATCAATGGAGTTCCAGAAGAAAAAGAGAGTGAAAGGGACAGAAGGTTTACATGAACAAAGAATAGCTGAGAACTTACCTAATCTGGAGAAGGAAACATACATGCAAATCCAGGAGGCACAGAGAACTCTTCATATTTAACAAGAATATATCTTCTCCATGACATATCATAGTGAAACTGGCAAAATACAAAGACAAAGAGAGAATTCTGAAAGCAGCTCAGGACAAATGGACTTTAAACTACAAAGGAAGACAAATAAGGGAAGTAGCAGACCTGTCCACTGAAACTTGGCAGGATAGAAGGGAGGAGCAGGAAATATTTAATGTGCTGAATAGGAAAAATACGCAGCCAAGGATCCTTTATCCAGCAAGGCTGTCATTTAGAATAGATAGAGAGATAAAGGCTTCCTCAGCCAAAGCAAACTCTGAAGGAGTTCATAACCACTAAACCAACCCTGCAAGAGATCCTAAGGGGGACTGTATGAGTGGAACACTGCAAAAATTACAGTGTAGCAAAGACATCACTGAAAACATGAAACCTACAGATAACACAATGACTCTAAATCTGTATCTTTCAATAATAACACAATGTAAATGGATTAAATGTTCCAATCAAAAGACATAGCATATCAGAATGGATCAAAAAACAAGACCCATTTATTTGCTGTCTACAAGAGACCCATTTTAGACCTGAGGACACCTTCAGATTAAAAGAAAGTGCGGGGATGGAGAAACATCTATGATGTAACTGGAAGTCAAAAGAAAGTTGGAGTAGCCATATTTATATCAGGAAATGATATTTTAAACTAAAGGCTATAGCAAGAGATGATGAAGGGCATTATATCATAATTACAGGATCTATCCATCAAAAACAGCTAAAAATTATACATTTTTATGCACCCAATTCAGGAGAACTCAAATATATAAAGCAATCACAAACATAAGCAATCTTATTGGTAAGAATGTGGTTATTTCAGGGGACTTTAGTACTCCACTTACAGCAATGGACAGATCATTTGGAAAAAATCAATAAAGCAATAATGGCCTTCAGTGATACACTGGACCAGATGGCCTTGACAGATATTCAGAATTTTTCACCCAAATGCAACAGCATTACAGATTCTTTTCAAGTGCTTATGGAACATTCTCTAAGATCACATACTGGATCACAAAACAGCCCTCAATATATATAAAGAATTGAGATCATACTATACATATTTTCTGATCACAACATTATAAAACTTGAAATCAACCACCAAAACGTTGGAAAGCCTCAAAATGCATGGAGGTTAGTGAACATCCTACTAAAGAATGAATGGTATAAAACGAACTGAGGGTTGAAGGGAGAGGGGGAGGGAGAAGGGAGGTGGAGGTAAGGAGGAGGGCACTTGTGGGAAAGAGCCCTGGGTGTTATATGGAAACCATTCGACAATAAACTATTAAAAAATAATAATAATAAATAATAAAAAATAGAATGATGGGTCAACCAGGAATTTAAGAATAAATTACAAAATATAAGAAAACAAATTAAAATGAAAACACAACAGTCCAAACTCTTTGGAATGCAGCAAAGACAGACCTAATAAGAAAATACACTGCAATCCAAGTCTATTTCAAGAAACAAGAAATATCCCAATACAAAATCTAATAGCACATCTAATGAAACTATAGAGAGAACAGTAAAGAAACGCCAAAGCCAGCAGAAGAAGAAAAATTATAAAGATAAAAGCAGAAATAAAAAAACAAAAAACAGTAGAACAGATCAATGAATCTAAAAGCTGCTTTTTGAAAAAAAAAATTAAAATTGATAAACCCATTACCAGACTCCTCAAAAACAAGAGAGTACCCAAATAGATAAAATCATGAAAGGAAGAGGACAGATTACAACCAACATCATAGAAACACAATTACCAGAGCATACTATGAAAAATTATATGCCAAGAAATTGGACAATCTGGAGGAAATGGTCAAATTCCTAGACACCCACACACTACCAAAATTCAAACAGGAAGAAATAGAAAATTTGAACAGAACCATAACCAGCGAGGATATTGAATCAGTTATTAAAACAAAATGTACCAACAAATAAGAGTCCTGGGCCAGATGACTTCTCAGAGGAATTCTACCAGACATCTAAATTAGAATTAATACTTATCCTGCTCAAGGTGTTCCAAAAAATAGAAATGGAAGTAAAGCTTCCAGATTCATTCTATAAAGCCAGCATTACCTTGATTCCTAAACCAGACAGTGACCCCACAATAAAGGAGAATCACAGACCAATATCCCTGATGAACATGAATGTAAAAATGATCAACAAATCATAGAAAATTTAATTCAACAGTGCATCAAAAGAATTAATCACCACAATCAAGTGGGATTCATTCTTGGGCTTGAAGGCAGGGCTAGTTGAATGTTCACAAATCAATCAGTGTGATACTTCACATTAAAAGAAGAATAGATAAGAAGCATATAATCCCAGTCAATAGATGCATAAAACGCATTTAACAGAATACAGCATCCTTTCTTTTAAAACAAAATTTTTTAATGTCTTTATTTATTTTTGAGAGGCAGAGAGAGACAATGAGAGCAGGGAGGGTCAGAGAGAGAGGGAGATACAGAATATGAAGCAGACTCCAGGCTCTGAGCTAGCTGTCAGCACAGAGCCCGACATGGGGCTCGATCCCACAACCTGTGAGATCATGACCTGAGCCAAAGCCAGATGCTTAACTGACTAAGCCATCCACAGCCCCCTACAGCATCCTTTCTTAATAAAAATCCTCAAGAAAATGGGAATAAAAGGAATATAACTTAACATCATAAGAGTCATGTATGAAAAAGCCACAACTAATATCATCCTCAATGGCAAAAAAACTAAGAACATTTCTCCTGAGATCAGGAATGCAGCAGGGATGTCCACTCTCACCACTGTTGTTTAACAAAGCGTTGGAAGTCCAGGCATCAGCAATCAGACAACAAAATAAAATGCAATACATCTATATTGCCAAAGAAGTCAAACTTTCTCTTTTTGCAGATGACATGATAGTCTACATGGAAAACCTAAAAGACTATACCAAAAAGTTGCTAGAGCTTATCCATGAATTCAGCAAAGTCGCAAGGTACAAATCTATGTACAGAAATTAGTTGCATTTCTATAGGCCAATAATGAAATAACTGAAAAAGAAATCAATAAACTGATCCCATTTCCAATTGCACCAAAAAACCACAAAATATCTAGGAATAAACCTAACCAAAGATGTTAAATATCTATAGGCTAAAAAACTATAGAAAACTTATGAAGAAAATTGAATAAGACACAAAGAAATGGAAAAATTTTCCATGCTCCTGGATTGGAAGAATAAATATTGTTAAAATGTCAATTTTACTCAAAGCAACCTAATATTCAATAAAATACCAATCAAAATTGCACCAGCATTCTTTTCAAAGCTAGAACAAACAATCCTAAAATTTGTATGGAACTGTAAAAGACCCCAAATAGCCAAAGTTATGTTGAAAAAGAAAGCCAAAGCAGGAGGCATCACAATCTCAGACTTTAGCCTCTACTACAAGGCTGTAATCATCAAGACAGTATGGTATTGGAACAAGAACAGACACATAGACAAATAGAATAAAATAGAGAGCCCAGAACTGGGCCCACAAATATATGGCCAACTAATCTTTGATAAACAGGAGAGAGTATCCAATGGAAAAATGACAGTCTCTAGCAAATGGTGCTGGGAGAACTGGAAAGCAACATGGAAGATGAAACTGGACTACTTTCTTACACTATACATAAAAATAAACTCAAAATGGATGAAACACCTAAATGTGAGACAAGGAACCATCAAAACCTTAGAGGAGAAAACAGGTAACAACCTCTTTGACCTCACCACAGCAATTTCCTGCTCAACACATCTCCCAAAGCAAGAGAATTAAAAGCATAAATGAACTATTGGGATCTCATTAAGATAAAAAGCTTCTGCACTGCAAAAAATAATCAACAAAACTAAACGGCAACCAATGGAGTGAGAGAAAATATTTGCAAATGATGTATCAGATAAAGAGTTAGCATGCAAAGTCTAAGAATAACTTACCAAACTCAACACCCAAAAAAAACAAATAATACAGTGAAGAAATGGGCAGAAGACATAAATAGACACTTCCAAAAAAGACCTCCATCCAGATGGCCAATAGACACAATGAAAAGATGCTCAACATCACTCATCATCAGGTAAATACAAATCAAAACCACATTGAGATACCACCTCATACTGGTCAGAATGGATAAAATTAACAACTCAGGAAACAACAGATGTTGGCAAGGATGTGGAGAAATGGGAAAGCTGTGCCTTGGCTCTGCACTGTTGGTGGGAATGCAAATTGGTGCACCTGCTCTGGAAAACAATGTGGAGGTCCTCAAAAAATTAAAAATAGAACTACTCTACGACCCAGCAATAGTGTTACTTGGAATTTATCCAAAAGATACAGAAGTGCTGATTCATAAGGGTACATGTACCCCAATGTTTATAACAGCACTTTCAACAATAGCCAAATTATGGAAAGATCCGAAATGCCCATCAATTGATGAATGGATAAAGAAGATGTGGTTTATATATACAATGGAATACTACTTGGCAATAAGAAAGAATGAAATCCTGCCATATGCAACAATGTGGATGGAATTGGAGGGTATTATGCTACATGAAACAAGTGTTCCAGAGAAAGACATATATCATATGTTTTTATTCATATGCAGAACTTGAGAAACTTAACAGAAGTCCATGGGAGAAGTTAAGGGGAAAAATAGTTTCAAACATAGAGGGATGCAAACCTTAAGAGACTCTTAAATACAGAGAACAAACTGATGATTGACAGAGGGTGGGACAGGAGGGAAATGGGTGATGCTAATTGAGGAGGACATTTGTTGGGATGAGCACTGGTTGTTGTATGTAAGTGATGAATCATGGGAATCTACACCCAGAACCAAGAGCATACAGTTTATATACTATATGTTAGCTAACTTGACAATAAATTATACCTATAAATTAAAATTTTAAAAAACTGAAGGGGGAGGGGGGTGATGGTCATGGTGGGGGGCACTTGT
>NC_043702.1:107739365-107748258 GCF_006229205.1 Suricata suricatta
TCTTTGGAGAAGTGTCTATTCAGGTCTTCTGCCCATTTCTTCACTGGATCATTCGGTTTTTGTGTATGGAGTTTAGTGAGCTCCTTGTATATTTTGGACACTAGCCCTTTATCTGATATGCCATTTGCCACTATCTTTTCCCATTCTGTCGGTTGCCTATTAGTTTTCTTGGTTGTTTCCTTTGCCTTACAGAAGTTTTTTATCTTGATGAGGTCCCAAGAGTTCATTTTTGTTCTTGATTCCCTTGCCTCTGGGGATGTGTCAAGGAAGAAATTGCTGCGATTGAGGTCTCGGAGGCTATTTCCTGCTTTTTCCTCAAGGGTTTTGATGGTTTCCTGTCTCACATTCAGATCCTTTATCCATTTTGAGTTTATTTTTGTGAATGGTGTCAGAAAGTGGTCTAATTTCATTTTTCTACATGTTGCTGTCCAGTTCTCCAAACACCACCTATTGAAGAGGCTATCTTTTTTCCATTGGGCACACTTTCCTGCTTTGTTAAAGATTAAATGGCCATATACTTGTGGGTCCAGTTCTGGGTTCTCTATTCTATTCCACTGGTCCATGTGTCTGTTTTTATGCCAGTACCATACTGTCTTGATGATGACAGCTTTGTAGTAGAGGCTAAAGTCAGGGGTTCTGATGCCTCCCGTTTTGGTTTTCTTCTTCAATATTAATTTGGCTATTCAAGGCCTTTTGTGGTTCCATATGAATTTTAAGATAGTTTGTTCTAGCTTTGAGAAGAATGCTGGTGCAACTTTGATGGGGATTGCATTGAATGTGTAAATTGCTTTGGGTAATAAAGACATTTTCACAATGTTTATTCTTCCAATCCATGAGCATGGAATGTTTTTCCATTTCTTTGTGTCTTCTTCAATTTCCTTCATAAGTCTTCTATAGTTTACAGGATACAGGTCTTTTACATCTTTGGTTAGATTTATTCCTAGGTATTTTATGGCTTTTCGTGCAATTGTAAATGGGATCTGTTTCTTGCTGTCTCTTTATGTTGCTTCATTTTTAGTGTATAAGAATGCAACTTATTTCTGTACATTGACCCTGCAACATTACTGAATTCATTAATCAGTTCTAGAAGGCTTCTGGTGGAGTTGATCGGGTTTTCCATGTACAGTATCATGTCATCTGCGAAAAGGGAAAGTTTGACTTCTTCTTTGTCGATTCTGATGCCTTTTATTTCCTTTGGTTGTCTGATTGCTGATGCTAGGACTTCCAACACTATGTTAAACATCAATGGTGAGAGTGGACATCCCTGTCGTGTCCCTGATTTCAGGGGGAAAGCTCTCAGTTTTTCCTCATGGAGGATAACATTGGCTGTGGGCTCTTCGTAAATGGCTTTTATGATGCTTAAGTAAGTTCCTTCTATCCCAACTTTCTCTAGGGTTTTTATTAAGAAAAGATGTTGTATTTTGTCAAATGCTTTTTCAGTATCTATCTACAGGATCATATGATTTTTATTCTTTTGCTTTGTTGTGGTGGTGTATCACATTTATGGATTTGTGAATGTTGAACCAGCCTTGTAACCCAGGAATAAATCTCACTTAATCTTAATGTATAATACTTTTTATATGCTGTTGAATTCGATTTGCTAGTATCTTGTTGAGTATTTTTGGGTCTGTATTCATTAAGGATATTGGCCTGTAGTTCTCTTTTTTCGTTGGGTCTCTGCCTGGCTTAGGAATAAGAGTGATATGTGCTTCGTAGAAGGAGTCCGGTAGTCTTCCTTCCATTTCTATTTTTTGGAATAGCTTGAGAAGGATTGACGTTAACTCTGCTTTAAACATCTGGTAGAATTCCCCTGGGAATCCATCTGGCCCTGGGCTTTTATTCTTTGGGAGATTTTTGATAATTGATTCAAATTCTTCCCTGGTTATGAGTCTGTTCAGATTTTCTATCTCTTCCCGTTTGGCAGGCCAGGAAAGAATGGCAGGAAATCTTCAATGTGATGAACAGAAAAAACATGCAGTCAAGAATCCTTTGTCCAGCAAGCCTGTCATTCAAAATGAACAGAGATAAAGGTTTTCCCAAATAAACAAAAGTTGAGAGAATTCATCACCACCAAACGAGCCCTACAAGAAATCTTAAGAGGGACTCTATGAGGGAACCGGAGCAAGGAATAAAGGTACCATAGACATCACTACAAACATGCACTCTACAGGGAACACAATGAATCTAAACCCATATTTTTCAATAATAACACTGAATGTCAATGGACTGAATGCTCCAGTAAACGACACAGGGTAGCAGAATGGATCAAAAACCAAAACCCATCTATTTGCTACCTACAAGAGACTCACCTTAGATCTGAAGACACCTTCAGATTGAAAGTAAGGGGATGGAGAAATATCTACCATGCGACTGGAAGCCTAAAGAAAGCTGGAGTAGCCATACTTATATCAGACAAACTGGACTTTAAAATAAAGACAGTAACAAAAGATGAAGAAGGACGCTACATAATAATTACAGAGACTCTAATGAAGAAGAGATAACAATTATAAACATTTATGTGCCGAATTTTGGAACTCCTAGATACATAAAACAATTAATCACAAACAAAAGTAATCTTATTGATAAGAATGTGCTAATTGCAGGGGACTTTAATACCCCACTTACAACAATGAATAGGTTAGCCAGACAAAAAAAATCACTAAGGAAACAATAGACCTGAATGGCACACTGGAGTAGATATATTTAGAACTCTGCATCTTTATGCTAGGGAATTCACTTTCTTCTCGAGTGCACATGGCACATTCTCCAAGATTGATCACATACTGGGTCATAAAACAGCCCTCCATAAATACAAAAGAATTGAGATCATACCATGCACACTTTCAGATCATAATGCTATGAAACTCAAAATCAACCATAGGAAGAATTCTGGAAAACCTCCAAAAATGTGGAGGTTAAAAACTATCCTACTAAAGAATGATTGGGCCAATCAGGCAATTAGAGAGGAAATTTAAAATTATGTGGAGATGAATGAAAATGAGAATACAGCAATTCAAACTCTCTGGGACACAGCAAAGGCAGTCTTAAGAGGAAAGTTCATTGCAATACAGGCCTACCTCAACAAATCAGAAGAAGCACAAACTCAAAACCTAACAGAGCACCTAAGGAAACTAGAAAGGGAGCAGCAAGAACACTCCAAACCCAGCAAAAGAAAAGAAATAATAAAGATCAGAGCAGAATTAAACAAGATAGAATCCACAAAAACAATTGAACAGATCAATGAAACCAAGAGTTGGTTTTTTTGAAAAAATAAACAAAATTGATTAACTTCTAGCTAGGTTCCTCAGGAAAAAAAAAACATGCAAATAGACAAAATCATGAATGAAAATGGATCTATTAAAACTCATCCCTCAGAAGTACAAGCAATCATCAGAGATTACTATGAAAAATTATATGCCAACAAACTGGATAGTCTAGAAGAAATGGACAAATTTCTAAACACACATGCACTACCAAAATTAAATTATTGTTTTAATGCCTCTGAACAGTGAAGGAATCTGAAGACAATTTAACATTATTCACCCCTCTCACATTTTTTGTGCAAGTGTTGTCATGTGTTTCTACCTAGACTTAATTTCAGTTGTTCTATTTTTCATTTATAATATGAGTATTTTTCAATAGATTCTAGTTATTTAGTGGAGTTACCCATAATTTTCTCTATTTTTTTAACATATGAATCACAATCCTTTTAAAGTTCTGGTAACTCCAATTTCTGTATTTTCTCCATTATCCATTTTTTCCCTATGAGCTTATATTTGTTGCTTCTATTCAGAAAAATTTTCCTGGTAATATTTTGCTAAATACCTGTATATCATGTATGAGATGAACATGGATAAAATCGTCCTCCAGGAAGGAGCTGTCTTTCTGAGCAGCTGGCCAATGGCTGGTTGATGCATCACCAGATGTGGTTGAGCTGTGGCTCAGGCTCTGTTGTGTTGTATGATCCCATTTTGCTTCTGCTGCCAAAGCACAGCTCTTCCAAGGGCAGGGCACTGATACCCCTGGGTCTCTGTGGGAATCTGGTATGTTTACTAGGGCCTCTCCTCAACTCCTTTGCTTCACAGCATCTTGGGCCTGTGGGGAACCTAACTCAGGTTTTCCTTTCTGTGCTGCCCCTTTGTCTCAGTGTTTCAGTGTCCTTTCACATGTATACACAGCTAAGAAGGTGACAAATCCCTGAATGAAAAATTGTATATAGGATTTCTGCCTCAAACTTGTGTTTCCTACCTCTCCAAAATTTGGCCTATCTAAGTACATGCCTCTGTAGAGGCTCCAGTATTCAACCTCTCCCCCCGCCCCCCCTCCCTAGGTGTACCATAAGCCTCAAACTGTTGCATTTTTTCCTAAGTCAGATTCCCCATACTGTGAATTGCCAGCTGTTCCTAAGGAATCAGCAAGACTTTTTGTGCACTTCCCCTTCCCCGCTTTTTCAAACTATAACCCCTCAAGTTCAGGCTGCCTTGGTTGCTTCCCAAAAGCCTTCATATGTTTCATTTTGTTTCGTTTTTGTCCGTTTTGACAGCTGTCAAAATAAGCGATTTTATCATGGTTGGAAATGGAAGCCCACTTTCTCTTTTAACATTACACTCTTATTACAATTACTATATGCATCAAGCACTGGATATTTTCTTAGATGCTTTCTGATTTAATTCTTACGTTTTGAATTCAATTGTATTTAACTTTTAAAATAAGGATATTAAGACTAATAAATGGTAAATCTGGGGCTTAAGACAGTGCAGAGTGGTTGAAATCCTACTTGCTTTCAATTAAACAAGACTGCCTTTTTAAACAGTTAGACCAAAATCTGTAGAGTACACTCTTATAATTTTGCTTATGGGAATAATCACTTGAAACTAGTCTTTTTCCATGGAATTTCTAGCAAATAAGCTAAGAATTCACTTTTCATCCTAATACCTTGGAGCTGTCATGAAGGGAACCAGAAATATTTTTTGGCTTCCCAGAATATGACACCAAATTACAAAGTAGTCAGACAGTTCAAGCCAAAACATTGCCAGAAAAAAGACAACTATGAGATGCTTCATTCCTTATGGTGATTTGAAGTATCTTGGGTTTTTTTTTAAGTTTTTATTTTAATTCCAGCTAGTTAGTGTACAGTATTGTATTTGTTTCAGGAGTACAATATAATGATTCAACAATTCCATATATCACTCAATGGTCATCACAACAATGCATTCCTTAATCCCCTCACTTAATTCACCCATCCCCCACCCACCTCCTCTCTGGATATCATCAGTTCGTTCTCTATAATTAAGAGTCAGTTTATTGGTTCCTCTTTCTTTTTTGCCTTTCTCTAATTTGTTTTGTTTCTTAAATTTCACAAATGAGTGAAACCATATGGTATTTGTCTTTCCTTGATGACTTATTTCAATTAGCATTAGACTGTCTGGCTCCATCCATGTCATTGCAAATGGAAACACTTCATTTTTTTGTGGCTGAATAATATTTTATTATATAGACCACATAGTCTTTATCCATTCATCAATTGATGGGCACTTAGGCTGTTTCCATATCTTGGCTCTTGTAAATAATGCTGCTAACGTGTATCCATTTGAAGTAGGGTTTTTATATTTTGGGGTAAATACCTACTAGTGTGATTGCAGGATCATAGGGTAGTTGTACTTTTAACTTTCTGAGGAACTTCCATACTATTTTCCAGAGTGGCTATACCAGTTTTCAATCCCACCAACAAGATTCTCCTTTCTCCACATCTTCACCAACACCTGGTCTTTCTTGTGCTGTTGATTTTAGCCATTCTGACTGATGTGAGGTGAGATCTCATTGTAGTTTTGATTTGCATTTCCCTTATGGTAAGTGATGATGAACATCTTTTCATGTGTATGCTCCCATCTGTATACATGTCTCTTGCCCATTTTTAATTGGATTATTTGTTTGAGGGGTGTTGAGTTTTATCAGTTCTTTATGTATTTTGGTATCAATTATTTATCATAAATGTCATTTGCAAATATCTTCTATTCTGTTGATTGCCTTTTAGTTTTGTTGACTGTTTTCTTCACCATGCAGAATTTTATTTTGGTGTAGTCTGAATATTTTTGCTTTCTAGTCTGAATATTTTTGCTTTCATTTCCCTTGTCCCAAAAGACATATCTAGAAAGAAGTTGATATGGCCAATATCAAAGAGGTTATTGCCTATGTTCAGGAGCACTTTAAAGGTTTCAGGTCTTACATTAGGGCTTCATTTCATTGTGAATTTATTTTGGGGAATAGTGTAAGAAAGTGGTCCAGTTTCTTTCTTTTGCATGTTGCTGTCACTTTTTCCAACGCCATTTGTTGAAGACTGTTCTTGTCCCATTGGATATTCTTTCCTGCTTTGTTGAAGATTAATTGACCATATAGTTCTTTGTTTATTTCTGGGTTTTCTATTCTATTTCATTGATGTCTGTGTCTATTTTTGTGCCAGTGACATACTGTTTTGACCACCACAGCTTATAATATAATTTATTGTCCAGAATTTTGTTTTCTCCAACTTTGCATTTGTTTTTCAAGATTTCTTAAGCTATTATGGGTCTTTTGTGATTCCACACAAATTTTATAATTGTTTGTTCTAGTTCTTTGGAAAATGCTGTTGGTGTTTTGACAGGGATTATATTACTATATACATTGCTTTGAATAGTATAGGTATTTTAACAATATTTGTTCTTCCAAACCATTAGCATAGAATGTCTTTCCATTTTTTATGTAGTCTTCAATTTATTTCGTTGATGTTCTACAGTTTTCAGAGTACAAGACTTTTAACACTTGGTTAGGTTTATTCCTAAGTATATTATTATTTTAGAGGCAATTGTAAGTGGATTTGTTGCCTTTTTTTTAACCTTTTCTTAAAATTTATTTAAATTCAAGTTACTTAACATACAGTGTAGTTCTAGTTTCAGTAGTAGAACCCAGAGATTAATCTCTTTCATATGACACCCGAAAAATGCCTTCCTTAATGTCCATCACATATTTAATCCATCACCACACCCTTCTCCAGCAACTCAGTTCTCTGTATTTAAAAATCTCTTATGGTTTGGCTCCCTCTCTGCTTTTATCTTGTTTTTCCTTCCCTTCCCCTATGTTCAAATGTTGAGTTTCTCAAATTCCATATATTAGTGAAATCATATGATATATTTCTCTGATATCCATTTAGCAATAGATATTTGAGTTCTGTCCATCTTTTGGCTGTTGTTGATAGTGCTGCTGTAAACATAAGGGTACATATGCCCCTTTGAATCAGCATTCTTATATCCTTTGGATAAATGCCTAGTAGTGCCATTGCTGGTTCACAGAATAGTTCCATTTTGAACTTTTTGAGGAATCTCTATACTGCTTTCCAGAGTGGCTGCACCATTTTGCATTCCCACCAACAGTGCAAAAGGGTTCCCCTATCTCTGCATCCTTGCCAACATTTGTTGTTTCCTGAGTTGTTCATTTTAGCCATTCTGACAGATGTGAGGTAGTATCTCATTGCAGTTTTGATTTATACTTACCTGATGATGAGTAATAATTGAGTTTTTTAGCCATCTGTATGTCTTCTTTGGAAAAAATGTCTGTTTACGTCTTCTGCCTGTGTCTCTGATGGATTATTGTTTTTTGGGTGTTGAGTTTGGTAAGTTCTTTATAGATTTTGATACTAATCCTTTATCTGGTACGTCATTTGCAAATATCTTCTTCCATTGTCTAGGTTGTCTTTTAGTTTTGTTGATTGTCTCCATTGCTGTGCAGAAGCCGTTTATCTTGACCTGGTTCCAAAGTGAATTTGTTTTCTTAATTTCTCTTTCTGCAGCTTCATTATTCATGTATAGAAATGTAACAGATTTCTGTACATTTATCTTGTGTCCTGCAAATTTACTGAATTTGTTTATCCGTTCTAGTAATATTTTGCGGGACTCTGAGTTTTCCATATATAGCATCATGTTATCTGGAAATATTGAAAGTTTTACTTCTTCCTTACCAATTTGGATGCCATTTATTTCTTTTTGTTGTCTGATTGCGGTGGATACGACTTCCAGTTACTTCTATTTTGAATAGAAGTAATGAAAGTGAATATCTTTGTCTGACCTCAGTTTTTCTCCATCAAAGATTATTTTTCATAGATTGAATTTATTATGTTGGGATATGTCCCCTCTAAACTGACTTTGTTGTGAGTTTTTATCATGAATGAATGTTATACTTGGTCAAATGTTTATTCTGTATCTATCGACATGATCGTGTGATTCTTATCTTTTCTCATATTGATGTGATGTACCATGTTGACTGATTTGTGAATGGGAAACACCCCTGAAACCTAGTAAAAAATCTCACTTCAATGTAGTGAGTGATTCTTTTAATGTACTGCTGGATTGGGCTTGCTAGTATTTCATTGAGGATTTTTTCATCTATGTTCATCTGTGATCTTGACCTGTAGTTCTCCTTTTAAGTCTTTATCTGGTTTTGGAATCAGGGTAATGTAGGCCCATACGATGAATTCATTTTCCTTTCTTTTCTATTGTTTGGAATAGTTTGAGAAAAGTGGTTATTAACTATTCTTTTTTTTTAAGTTTAGTTGCCTTTTGGTTTTTTTTTTTTGGTTTTGTTTTGGTTTTTTTTCCATAACATTTTATTGTCAAATTGTTTTCCATACAACACCCAGTGCTCTTCCACTTAAGTGCCCTCCACTGTAGGGGACTGGAAGTCCCCTGGGCCGATTGTGAGGTATTGCGCCAAGAGGCTAATTGCAAAACACACCTGGCGCCAGACTCCCCACTGTGGCTGTTTATCTCTCCTGACTTAGGTGGGGGTTTACACAATGAAGCTTTCAGTACTTTTCCACTCTACCTTCCCTGAGTCACGCGCTCAATGCCGGTAGCCCACCTCC